>NC_068320.1:3174478-3269478 GCF_025860055.1 Xyrauchen texanus
TGCTAGGCAGTTACCATAGTGATAGTAATCAAGTGTCCTTGCCATCCTGATTGAAATAAGTCAACCCAGAAGTCTCTACGCTTTTCTGATGCAGAGATATGTGATTTGTTACTCGGTTGCTAGGGTAACCCCATCTGGTTGCTAGGCAGTTACCTTAGTGATACTAATGAAGTCTCCTTGCCATCCTGATTGAAATAAATCAACCCAGAAGTTTCTCTGATTTTCTGGTGCAGAGATATAGTTACTGCTAAATGGTTGCTAGGGTACTCTGTTTAGTTGCTAGGGAGTGGCTTGGCAGCTGCCAATCATTAATCTCCAAAGGCTGCTTGTCAGTATGAATGATATAAACCAACTCCCATGCCTCTGTGACATTCAGAATGGAAGATATCCTCTATGGATTTTGGTTGCTAAGGTGCTCGACAATGGTTGCTAGGGAGGGGCTAGGAAGTGTTGAGGTGATTCATGATTGGCTGTTTGCTGCCCCGAGTGAAACGAGACCACCCTTGTGTTTCTATGACACTTCTATCCGGAGATATCCCTTTGATGTCTTTCATTAGAAGTCTATGGGACTTGTTGCTAAGGTGCTCTAAATTGTTGCTAGGGCGTGGCTTGATAGATTCAAAATGATCCTGAGATACTGATTGGTCGTCTGAGTAAAATGAGCCCACCCCATTGTCTCTATGACACTGTGATCCAGAGCTATGTTGAATACAAATCCCAATGCCATTTCATTTCATGGGCCGTCCTACACCATTGTAAGTCAATTGGGGCATTTTTGGGCAGCTCCTGCCCCCAGGGGTGCAACTTTTACCCCATTTTGAGGTATGCTCTTACAGAGCCTGCCAGCCTCTTCAAATGTGGCAAATCACACGCTTCTGCGAAATCCTCGCTCGGAGCTGTGACGCGTCAAAGTTTGTCGCAATGTTAAGTCTATGGGATTTTTCGGCCGCTTTTTGCCCCTGGGGCAATTATCGCACTCCGATCGCTTATAAAAGTCATAGCACACGTGTCCTCAATAGGCCGTTCGATTTGACACCTCATTCGTGGGTGTACGCCAAACGGTGCGGGACGAGTTAGGTGCCGAAGTTTTGTACGGAGATAGAATAATAATAAACTAGATGGGGACATTTCCTGAAGAAAATGTGAGTGGTGCTTGCCGTGGCGAAACTCGTCAAACAGCATGTTGTAACTTGAAAATAACAAAAATTACGGTCATAAATAAATCAACCCAGAAGTCTGTACGATTTTCTGGTGCAGAAATATGTGATTTGTTACTCGGTTGCTAGGGTAAGCCCGTGTGGTTGCTATGCAGTTACCAAGGTAATACAATACATGGCTTCTTTCCATCCTGAGTGAAATAAGTCAACCCGGAAGTCTGTAGTGTTTTGTGGTGCAGAGATATGTGATTTGTTACTCGGTTGCTAGGGTAACCCCATGTGGTTGCTAGGAAGTTTCCATAGTGATACTAATGAAGTCTCCTTGTCATCCTGGTTGAAATAAATCAACCCAGAAGTCTGTACGATTTTGTGGTGCAGAAATATGTGATTTGTTACTCGGTTGCTAGGGTACTATGTGTAGTTGCTAGGGAGTGGCTTGGCAGCTGCCAATCATGAAATTCCAAAGGCTGCTTGTCAGTATGAATGATATAAAGCAACTCCCATGCCTCTGTGACATTCAGAATGGAAGATATCCCTCTATGGATTTTGGTTGCTAAGGTGCTCGACAATGGTTGCTAGGGAGGGGCTAGGAAGTGTTGAGGTGATTCATGTTTGGCTGTTTGCTGCCCCAAGTCAAACGAGACCACCCTTGTGTTTCTATGACACTTCTATCCGGAGATATCCATGTGATCTCTTTCATTAGAAGTCTATGGGACTTGTTGCTAAGGTGCTGTAAATGGTTGCCAAGGCGTGTCTTGATAGCTTTGCAATGATCCTGAGAGACTGATTGGTCATCTGAGTAAAATGAGGCAGGCCCCTTGTCTCTATGACACTGTGATCCAGAGCTATGTTTAATGAAATATCCAGTATTTCATGGGCTGTCCTACACCATTATAAGTCAATTGGGGCATTTTTGGGCAGCTCCTGCCCCCAGGGGTGCAACTTTTACCCCATATTGAGGTATGCTCTTACAGAGCCTGCCAGCCTCTTCAAATGTGGCAAATCACACGCTTTCTACGAAATCCTCGCTTGGAGCTGTGACGTGTCAAAGTTTGTCTCAATGTTAAGTCTATGGGATTTTTCGGCTGCTTTTTTGCCCCTGGGGCAAATACCGTACCTCGATACGCTTATAAAAGTCATAGCACACGTGTCCTCAATAGGCCGTTCGATTTGATACCTCATTCGTGGGTCTACGCCAAACGGTGCGGGACGAGTTAGGTGCCGAAGTTTTGTACGGAGATAGAATAATAATAACTAGATGGGTACATTTCCTGAAGAAAATGTGAGTGGTGCTTGCCGTGGCAAAACTCGTCAAACAGCATGTTGTAACTTGAAAATAACAAAAATTATGGTCATAAATAAACCAACCCAGAAATGTGTACGATGTTCTGGTGCAGAAATATGTGATTTGTTACTCGGTTGCTAGGGTAAGCCCGTGTGGTTGCTATGCAGTTAGCAAGGTAATAGAATACATGGCTCCTTTCCATCCTGAGTGAAATAAGTCAACCCGGAAGTCTGTAGTGTGTTCTGGTGCAGAGATATGTGATATGTTGCTCGGTTGCTAGGGTAACTCCATGTGGTTGCTAGGCAGTTACCATAGTGATACTAATCAAGTCTCCTGGCCATCCTGATTAAAATAAATCAACCCGGAAGTCTCTACGTTTTTGTGATGCAGAGATATGTGATTTTTTACTCGGTTGCTAGGGTAACCCCATCTGGTTGCTAGGCAGATACCATAGTGATACTAATGAAGTGTCCTTGCCATCCTTATTGAAATAAGTCAACCCGGAAGTCTCTACGTTTTTCTGATGCAGAGATATGTGATTTGTTACTCGGTTGCTAGGGTAAGCCCATCTGGTTGCTAGGCAGTTACCATAGTGATACTAATGAAGTCTCCTTGCCATCCTGATTGAAATAAGTCAACCCGGAAGTCTCTATGTTTTTGTGATGCAGAGATATGTGATTTTTTACTCGGTTGCTAGGGTAACCCCATCTGGTTGCTAGGCAGATACCATAGTGATACTAATCAAGTGTCCTTGCCATCCTTATTGAAATAAGTCAACCCGAAGTCTCTACGTTTTCTGATGCAGAGATATGTGATTTGTTACTCGGTTGCTAGGGTAAGCCCATCTGGTTGCTAGGCAGTTACCATAGTGATACTAATGAAGTCTCCTTGCCATCCTGATTGAAATAAGTCAACCCGAAGTCTCTATGTTTTTGTGATGCAGAGATATGTGATTTGTTACTCGGTTGCTAGGGTAAGCCCATCTGGTTGCTAGGCAGTTACCATAGTGATACTAATGAAGTGTCCTTGCCATCCTGATTGAAATAAGTCCAACCCGGAAGTCTCTACGTTTTTCTGATGCAGAGATATGTGATTTGTTACTCGGTTGCTAGGGTAACCCCATCTGGTTGCTAGGCAGTTAACATAGTGATACTTATCAAGTCTCCTTGCCATCCTGATTGAAATAAATCAACCCAGAAGTCTCTCTGATTTTCTGGTGCAGAGATATAGTTACTGCTAAATGGTTGCTAGGGTACTCTGTGTAGTTGCTAGGGAGTGGCTTGGCAGCTGCCAATCATGAATCTCCAAAGGCTGCTTGTCAGTATGAATGATATAAACCAACTCCCATGCCTCTGTGACATTCAGAATGGAAGATATCCCTCTATGGATTTTGGTTGTTAAGGTGCTCGACAATGGTTGCTAGGGAGGGGCTAGGAAGTGTTGAAGTGATGCATGATTGGCTGTTTGCTGTCCCGAGTCAAACGAGACCACCCTTGTGTTTCTATGACACTTCTATCCGGAGATATCCCTTTGATCTTTTTCAATAGAAGTCTATGGGACTTGTTGCTAAGGTGCTCTTAATGGTTGCTAGGGCGTGGCTTGATAGCTTCACAATGATCCAGAGAGACTGATTGGTTGTCTGAGTAAAATGAGCCCACCCCTCGTCTCTATGACACTGTGATCCAGAGCTATGTTCAATACAAATCCCTATGCCTTTTCATTTCATGGGCCGTCCTACACCATTATAAGTCAATTGGGGCATTTTTGGGCAGCTCCTGCCCCCCAGGGGTGCAACTTTTACCCCATATTGAGGTATGCTCTTACAGAGCCTGCCAGCCTCTTCAAATGTGGCAAATCACACGTTTCTACGAAATCCTCGCTTGGAGCTGTGACGCGTCAAAGTTTGTCTCAATGTTAAGTCTATGGGATTTTTTGGCCGCTTTTTTGCCCCTGGGGCAAATACCGTACTCCGATCGCTTATAAAAGTCATAGCACATGTGTCCTCAATAGGCCGTTCGATTTGACACCTCATTCGTGGGTCTACGCCAAACGGTAGTGGGACGAGTTAGGTGCCAAGTTTTGTTAAGAGATATAAAAATAAAAATAAAAATAAAAAGTATAATAAGTATGTGAGATTACAATAGTGATGCTTTGCAAGCACCACTAAAAAGAAGAAAAATAAAAATAAGTATGTGAGATTACAATAGTGATGCTTTGCAAGCACCACTAAAAAAAGAAAAATAAAAATAAAAATAAGTATGTGAGATTACAATAGTGATGCTTTGCAAGCACCACTAATAATAATAACTAGAAAAAGTTCGTCGAGACAAACTTTAAGTTGGCTTGTGAAAGTTTGGACCAGAAAGTTTGAAGAAGTTTAAAGTAGTTTGAAGTTTAAATTAGTTTAAAGTAGTTTATAGTTTAAAGTAGTTTGAAGTTTAAAGTAGTTTATAGTTTAAATGAGTTTAAAGTTTAAATTAGTTTGTAGTTTAAATTAGTTTAAAGTTTAAAGTAGTTTGTAGTTTAAAGTAGTTTCAGGTTTAACTTAGTTGCTAGATAGATAGATAGACACTCAGATAGATAGACAGATAGAGATATAGATAGATAGATATTTACCCTCAGATAGATATATAGATAGATAGAGAGAGAGATAGATATTTACCCTCAGATAGATAGATAGATAGAGAGAGAGATAGATATTTACCCTAAGATAGATAGATAGATAGATAGATATTGACCCTCAAATAGATAGATAGATATTGACCCTCAGATAGATAGATAGATAGATAGATAGACAGACAGATAGATGCTAGCACGTTTTTAGCATTTTTTAGCACTTCGCTAGGCGATGCTAGCATGTGTTAGCATGATGCTAGCACGTTTTTAGCATGTTTTAGCACTTCGCTAGGCGATGCTAGCATGTGTTAGCATGATGCTAGCACGTTTTTAGCATTTTTTAGCACTTCGCTAGGCGAAGCTAGCATGTGTTAGCATGATGCTAGCACGTTTTTAGCATGTTTTAGCACTTCGCTAGGCGATGCTAGCATGTGTTAGCATGATGCTAGCACGTTTTTAGCATGTTTTAGCACTTCGTTAGGTGATGCTAGCATGTGTTAGCATGATGCTAGCACGTTTTTAGCATGTGGCTATGAAGATTTTAGGTCATTACTTTTTGGCTGCTTGATAAAAGTAATCCTCTGAGGGAGAGAGAGAGGGAGAGATGCAGGGCTGACAGGCCCTTTTTGTCTGTGTGTGTGAAAATGTCAGTTGGGATTTAAATTTCTGAACATTCCGCAATGTTAAGTCAATGGGAGTTTTTTCCGAGTTTGATCGTCATTTTTAGGAAAACCGTAAGTCCGATCAGTTAGAAAAGATATAGCAACTCGAGTCAGAACAGTTTGAGTGTCTGAGCCGAGTTTGGAGTATGTGGAGTTAAAGCTCTAGGAGGAGTTAGATATAGAAATTTCACCGCTAAGAAGAATAAGCGGAATAATAATAAGTTTAAGTAGGATTTCAGTAAGTTGGCTTTCACAAGCCAACTTAACTAGAAAAAGTTCGTCGAGACCAACTTTAAGTTGGCTTGTGAAAGTTTGGACCAGAAAGTTTGAAGAAGTTTAAAGTCGTTTGAAGTTTAAATTAGTTTAAAGTAGTTTATAGTTTAAAGTAGTTTGAAGTTTAAAGTAGTTTATAGTTTAAATGAGTTTAAAGTTTAAAGTAGTTTGTAGTTTAAAGTCGTTTAAAGTTTAACTTAGTTGCTAGATAGATAGATAGATATATAGATAGATAGATAGATAGATAGATAGATAGATAGACACAGATAGATAGATAGATAGATATTTACCCTCAGATAGATAGATAGATAGATAGAGAGAGAGATAGATATTTACCCTCAGATAGATAGATAGATAGATAGATAGATAGATAGATAGATAGATATTGACCCTCAAATAGATAGATAGATAGATATTGACCCTCAGTTAGCATGATGCTAACACGTTTTTAGCATGTTTTAAGCACTTCGCTAGGCAATGCTAGCATGTGTTAGCATGATGCTAACGACGCTTTATCATGTTTTAGCAATTCGCTAGATGATGCTAGCATGTGTTAAGCATGATGCTAACACGCTTTTAGCATATTTTAGCACTTCGTTAGGCGATGCTAACATGTGTTAAGCATGATGGTATCACGCTTTTAGAATTTTTAAGCACTTCGCTAGACAATGCTAAGCATGTGTTACCATGATGCTAACACGCTTTCAGCATGTTTTCACACTTCGCTAGGCGATGTTAGCATGTGTTAAGCATGATGCTAAGCACGCTTTTAGCATGTTTTAGCACTTCGCTAGGCGATGCTAAGCATGTGTTAACATGATGCTAAGACGCTTTTAGCATTTTTTAGCACTTCGCTAGGCGATGCTAGCATGTGTTAGCATGATGCTAGCGACGTTTTAGCATGTTTTAGACGCCGCTAGGCGATGCTAAGCATGTGTTAGCATGATGCTATGACGCTTTTAGACGCTTTTAGCATTTTTTAGCACTCGCTAGGCGTCATGCTAGACGCTTTTAGCATGTTTTAGCCCTTCAGCTAGGCGATGCTAGCTTGTGTTAAGCATGATGCTAAGCACGCTTTTAGCATGTTTTAGCACTTCGGCTAGGCGTATTTTAGCATGATGCTAGCACATTTTTAGCTTGTTTTAACACTTAGCTAGTCAATGCTAGCATGTGTTAAGCATGATGCTAGCATGTTTTTAGCATGTTTTAGCGTGTGGCTATGAAGATTTTAGGTCATTACTTTTTGGCTGCTTGATAAAATAAATCCTCTGAGGAGAGAGAGAGGGAGAGATGCAGGGCTGACAGGCCCTTTTTGTCTGTGTGTGTGAAAATGTCAGTTGAGATTTAAATTTCTGAACATTCCGCAATGTTAAGTCAATGGGAGTTTTTCCGAGTTTGATCGTCATTTTTAGGAAAACCGTAAGTCCGATCAGTTAGAAAAGATATAGCAACTTCGAGTCAGAACAGTTTGAGTGTCTGTGCCGAGTTTGGAGTATGTGGAGTTAAAGCTCTAGGAGGAGATAGATATAGAAATTTCACCGCTAAGAAGAATCGGAATAATAACTAGAAAAAGTTCGTCGAGACAAACTTTAAGTTGGCTTGTGAAAGTTTGGACCAGAAAGTTTGAAGTTTAAATTAGTCTAAAGTTTAAATTAGTCTAAAGTTTAAAGTAGTTTGAAGTTTAAAGTAGTTTGAAGTTTAAAGTAGTTTATAGTTTAAATTAGTTTAAAGTTTAAATTAGTTTAAAGTTTAAATTAGTCTAAAGTTTAAATTAGTCTAAAGTTTAAATGAGTTTAAAGTTTAAATTAGTTTAAAGTTTAAAGTAGTTTGTAGTTTAAAGTAGTTAAAAGTTTAACTTAGTTGCTAGATAGATAGATAGATAGATAGACAGACACTCAGATAGATAGATAGAGAGATAGATAGATATTTACCCTCAGATAGATATAGATAGATAGATATTTACCCTCAGATAGATAGATAGATAGATAGATATTGACCCTCAAATAGATAGATAGATATTGACCCTCAAATAGATAGATAGATATTGACCCTCAGATAGATAGATAGATAGATAGATAGATAGATAGATAGATAGATAGACAGACAGATAGATGCTAGCACGCTTTTAGCATTTTTTAGTACTTCGCTAGGTGATGCTAGCATGTGTTAGCATGATGCTAGCACGCTTTTAGCATGATTTAACACTCGCTAGGCGATGCTAACATGTGTTAGCATGATGCTACGTTGTTTTTAGCATGTTTTGGCACTCGCTAGGCGATGCTAACATGTGTTAGCATGATGCTAAGACGCTTTTAGCATGTTTTAACACTTCGCTAGGCGTATGCTAAGACGCTTTTAGCATTTTTTAGCACTCGCTAGGCGATGCTAACATGATGCTAACACGCTTTTAGCATGTTTTAAGCACTCGCTAGGCGATGCTAGCATGTGTTAGCATGATGCTAGCGACGCTTTTAGCATTTTTTAAGCACTTCGCTAGGCGATGTTAGCATGTGTTAACATGATGCTAAGACGCTTTTAGCATTTTTTAGCACTTCGCTAGGCGATGCTAAGCATGTGTTAGCATGATGCTAGCGACGCTTTTAGCATGTTTTAACACTTCGGCTAGGCGATGCTAGCATGTGTTAGCATGATGCTAGCACGCTTTTAGCATTTTTTAGCACTTCGCTAGGCGTATGCTAGACGTTTTTAGCATGTTTTAACACTTCGCTAGGCGATGCTAGCATGTGTTAGCATGATGCTAAGACGCTTTTAGCATGTTTTAGCACTTCGCTAGGCGATGCTAGCATGTGTTAACATGATGCTAAGCATGTTTTTAGCATTTTTAGCACTTCGCTAGGCGATGCTAAGACGCTTTTAGCATGTTTTAGCCCTTCGCTAGGCGATGCTAGCTTGTGTTAAGCATGATGCTAGCACGCTTTTAGCATGTTTTAGCACTTCGCTAGGCAATTTTAGCATGATGCTAGCACATTTTTAGCTTGTTTTAACACTCGCTAGTCAATGCTAGCATGTGTTAGCATGATGCTAGCATGTTTTAGCGTGTGGCTATGAAGATTTTAGGTCATTACTTTTGGCTGCTTGATAAATAAATCCTCTGAGGGAGAGAGAGAGGAGAGATGCAGGGCTGACAGGCCCTTTTTGTCTGTGTGTGTGAAAATGTCAGTTGGGATTTAAATTTCTGAACATTCCGCAATGTTAAGTCAATGGGAGTTTTTTCCGAGTTTGATCGTCATTTTTAGGAAAACCGTAAGTCCGATCAGTTAGAAAAGATATAGCAACTCGAGTCAGAACAGTTTGAGTGTCTGAGCCGAGTTTGGAGTATGTGGAGTTAAAGCTCTAGGAGGAGTTAGAGTTGTAAATTTTTGACAGAATAATAATAAGTTTAAATAGGATTTCAGTAAGTTGGCTCTTACAAGCCAACTTAATAATAATAAGTTTAAATAGGATTTCAGTAAGTTGGCTTTCACAAGCCAACTTAATAATAATAAGTTTAAATAGGATTTCAGTAAGTTGGCTTTCACAAGCCAACTTAATAAGTTTAAGTAGGATTTCAGTAAGTTGGCTCTCACAAGCCAACTTAATAATAATAAGTTTAAATAGAATTTCAGTAAGTTGGCTCTCACAAGCCAACTTAATAATAAGTATGTGAGATTACATTAGTGGTGCTTGCAAAGCATCACTATTAAGTATGTGAGATTACAATAGTGATGCTTTGCAAGCACCACTAACTAGATTAAAAAGTTTGAGTACAAACTTTAAGTTGGCTTGTGAAAGTTTGGACCAGAAAGTTTGAAGAAGTTTAAAGTAGTTTGAAGTTTAAATTAGTTTAAAGTAGCTTATAGTTTAAAGTAGTTTGAAGTTTATATTAGTTTAAATTAGTTTAAAGTAGTTTGAAGTTTAAAGTAGTTTGAAGTTTAAAGTAGTTTGAAGTTTAAAGTAGTTTGAAGTAGTTTGAAGTTTATATTAGTTTAAATTAGTTTAAAGTAGCTTATAGTTTAAAGTAGTTTGAAGTTTATATTAGTTTAAAGTAGTTTTAAAGTAGTTTGAAGTTTAAAGTAGTTTGAAGTTTAAAGTAGTTTGAAGTAGTTATGTAATTTTATTAAACATGTATGTAATTTTACTCCTAAATTGGAAAAACCCGATTCTAAAACTCCATAGAAAAATCTCGAGGGAACCAGAGGGGTAGGAATTTTAATTTCATACCTGTACCACGTTGTCCTGAGTCGGGAAACACTGGATCACGATGTGATTAAAAGTGCAAGCTTCACTTTTAAACAATCAGGATAGGATTAATATTTTACAGGGACTACATCCTGTTACATGCATGACAAATGTATGAGTTTGTTGATATCTCAATTAATGTATTTTGCATTATATTTGTGTAATTTCACACTTGTTGTAAGATTGTAACTTTCTGTTTCAATTCTCCCACAGTGTTGCATTCAAATGGATGACAAAGGTCCACGAATTTCTCGATCATTACATTGCATCACAACAGGTAAGCAAAACAGTGTTACTTTTCTGCAGGTAATTAGAGGGTATGCATTATTGTCAAAAATATACGGATGATAGGGAAGACAACACTTTGAAACATGTGAAATTGTATTTTATTTTGGAACAAACTATATAAACTAAACAAGAACAATTAAATAATTTTCTCAGAACACAAACAAATTAAATAAATTAAGAAAAATGGTTGAGGGAGCAGGCTATTCTGCTGAGCTCTCCCTCTCGCGGATCTGCAGGACCCGTCTGTTAAGGTGCTTCAGCACAAGTTTCATTGGCAGTCTGTCGATGATGTCGTCTGGGTTGCCAGAGAAGACGGTTGACGGCACAATGAATACCTCCGACTCACTGCTGAGGAATGTGCAGGTGTCGTTGACCTCAGAGACACCAATGATGTCTACCTCAGTTTCCTCAACCTGGCCCTCAGGGATCTGTGGAAACAAACCAGTGTGGGAAATGTCAGTGTATTAGTACTAAAAACACCTCACTGTAAGTGTTTCTTTTTGTACAATTTTGCTTTCTGTACATTAAATTCTTGTTTATTGACCTGTTGTATTAGAAAACACACTTGCAATTCTAGCCTATTATCAGATTACAGTCATGCTGATATTCTGAACAGTTATGCTTTTGTTCATGTGATATTTATTAATTGAAATGTAGGTTTACATCTCCAAAAACGTTTCCTCTGTTTCAGTGTAAACTATGGCAGCAGTAGTGTTGTGCATTATGTACCTGCACAGACGTGTAGGCCGAGGACTGGAATTTCCTCTGGCCGTTCTTAAAAATGCAGGGACGAAGGTGTGTGAGCACCACCTCGTCACCCACGTAGAGGTCCGTCAGCGCCTCATCCCTCCACAGCGACACGTCAAAGGCCTTTCCTCCACACTGGAGCCGCATGTCCAGAATGGGGACGTTGGTTCTAGTCATCCTCGTGCCACACAACTGGAAAAAGTAAATTTATGGATGAATATAATACAGTTCTGTTTCTTAGTTATGTTCCTGGAGTTCCACAATTGCACATTTTGAATTGTTCTTTTATTTATTCAATTTGTTAATTACACGATCATTATCACTTTATCACTGTTTTTTCGGGTTTTTTTAGGCAACTTGTAACTGGATGATGAGGAGGTAATGATGTTAATTTAGTACATTATATTAGATACTGCAAAAAGTATTAGACGGATAGAAAATATACATACTTCTATGATCTTTCCCTGGAGGCTGAGGTATCCACCCTGAGAGAAGATGTCCTGTTCTTCCCCACTCATCAGTGGGGAAGCCGGACACAGGGCATGTTTGGCCTGCATCATTGCCTCCTCTGTGATCTCCATTGGAACTGTTTTGAATTTCAGGGTTCCAGGACCCACAAACAAATGTATCTGTCCGTATGCATTTGATATAGTGTGTTTTTGGTGTACATAGCTCACCCCCTCCTCAAACTCCGGGGTAAAGCCATCTTTTTTATTTAAATAGGTTTTTGACCCGTCAGAAAGGGCACTCAAACACTGCGTTTTAAATCTTCCAATATCTATTTTCCGTCCCTTGGTGAAGCTCTGGGCTCGCTGGCTCAACTTGGTTGCAACACACTTGCAAGTCAAAAATGCAGTTGGAGTTGTTGGAGTTGTTGGAGTTGCCATGCTGAAGACAGAGGAAGGTACATGTAAAAACTCTGGCAAATATTATTTAATTTGTTGTTTGTTTTATTCATAAAATTAAAGTCAAAGCAATATTTTGAAGGAAATTGTGTTAAGTTTCGAAGGAATGGTTCACCCAAAAATAAAACAATATTTTCTCCCTTCTCTGAGGAGGTTCTGACTGAACTTCATAAAAATCATGAATTTAATTAGAAATAAGTGGATAAATTACTAATTATTATTATTATTATTATTATTATTATTATTATTATTACTACCCCTTCTCTCAGTAAAAGTGGATAATGTTTAGTTATTAAAGGGTAACTAAACCCTAAAACAACTTTTTTGTTAGTTATTGATCTGTAAAACTGGGGGTTTATTACTGCTGTTCATTGATTCTAGTCAATTTTAACATTTTGGGGTATAACATGTTTTAATTCTACAATATATGCTGTAAACACGCTTATGTGCTGCCCTCTTCAGGTTGAAGAGTGGCTACTGCAGTTGAATTTTCCTATTGGTAGTTGTAGTGCCATGTGACTTAAGCAGGCACGAGCACACCACGCCCATACAGAGAGACGCGGGTCTCAGGTGCACGCCTCACTCCGCTGGGCTCTGCCCACTTTTCCATTATTTATCACATATTGCCAGCGGGTGGAGTCAGGCTCTGACCAGGGGTTGAGTTAAGTAGCACCAAAACATTGCTGGGCGACAGGGCTAAGAAAGAACCGCCTTGCGTCAGGGGCTGGGGTCGAGGTACCGTGACCGCGAGCTGCACGGACGCGCTGGATTCGCCGTGTTTGGATGCCGATGTAGGTTCGCAAAGCCATGAGCATCAGTAGTAATGCAACGACCACCATTGTTGATGGAAGGCTTGTTCGAGATGCATCGGAGCGGCGCGGACCTATCGGAGCTGCGGGAGTGTATGGAGAGCATACGACTCCTTGTGCTTTTGGATCGCTGTCATGCGCCAGCCGAACCATCTCGAATAAGCCTGGTGTGTTTGTGTTTGGCGCTGCCGCAAACTCACTCACTTACACACAAACACTCACTCACTCACACACACACACACAGACACTGTCGTGGAATATCGCGATGAATCTCTCTAAGTTGTAAGAAAACTCTCAGAGTCTTGAGTTCCAGATGCCAAAGTTGTAGTTTATTGAACACCAACAAACATGAGACCGGCCAGCTGTCCGTTCTGACTGTCTTAGTCCAAAACCTCCTCTTCTATACAGTTTGTTATCTGGCATTACCTCATTTCTGTGCCCCTTTGTTATTTTTGTAACCAATGGATGCTATTTGCCACCATTATCTCACAGAGCCTTTTGATTATCTTTTTACTGGTAGAAACTTGGCTTTAGTCTATCTTCAAGGTCCTTAGTCTCATTATTTTGTTACAGCTGGGTGCTCTTTGTGGCCTCTGCAGCATCAACACTTTTAGTAACCTCATATGCTCTCTCCTGGGTCACACAAAGGCCAGGAAACTCATATAAGTATTTTGATATATAAGAAACATACTAGAATATTGAAAAATATACTATATATTCCCACCTCTGAGACTTAAAGTCTCACACTCTATTTCCCTCAAACCAGAGTGCAGTCACACAAGCTGAGCCTGTCCCATTTCATCATGTAGCCAAAGTAGGCCACTCAGTCCACTATCCAATGCCATTTTTATGGGGCTGCACTCTGCAGAACTTGGGACCAAACCTCTCCATCCACACTTAACTAGGAAGGAGTAAAAGATCCCAGTCCTCTAGCTATCACTGTTCCTGGGGTGGGTGACAGAAATCAACTCATTTGTAATAAGCATGTGCATGCAAATGTGAAGCCTTGCGTGATGTAGAGTACAATTGATTATCCATTGAGTAGAAGATATATATATATATATATATATATATGCTTTAACAAAACACTATTAAAAGTAACAGTAATATTTATCCTTCGTTGCCAGAGGAACTCGCAGACAATTCCGGTAGCCTGGAGCGCTATCTGGTGGTGTATTGGAGCAGACAGCGGGTTTTTAAACCACCAGTTGAGTCTATTTGCTCTTGCAGCCAAGCACTGAGGTGCTCGTCGCTCCTGTCTTCAAATATAGCTCTTATATGTCTTCTCTTGGCAATAACTTCACATATACATTATATGGAACCATAATCATCAAAAATGCTACTTCTATTTGGTTAGATACAGTGTACTAAAGATATACTTCACCAATAAGTAATAAGAAATTGGTTACATTGATAATAGGGGAATATGTCAAAAATAACAAACAAAACACCCTCTAACTCCTTTCTTGAGATGCTACCTATTTTGTAATGTAAAATGAAAGTACAATAGTCTTGCTGTCTCCCTTACTATCAAAAACATGAGAAAAGTGTTCAAAAATAAAATTCCCCTTACATTGTTATTTTCTTGATTGCTTCTCAGTAAATCTCATCAAGTTCATCCAATCCTGGCCCAATGGTATATTGTCTGGTAGCTACGCTTGTTTGCGTTGTCATCATTGATACGGCTACCATTTGCTTAGCCTCCGTTCTAGTCATAATTGATCTCAGAATGGGTATAATACAACATAACAATAATGCAAATAGGGTCAGTCCCATAACTATTATTATACCTATTTTCATTAGCCCCAACTTCCATGAACCAAAAAGATCATCAAACCATTGCCCAAACCGCTGATCTCTCCCTACATTAGATTTAACTTCCTTTCTCAGGTCATGCAGTTTCCTCATCGCCTGGGTAAAAGTTCCTTCTGGGGATGTATTATTTGGTATATATGTATATACAGCAATCTAAATCTAAACCTAATCACATTATTATTAAAAAAAAACATTTCATCATCTAAATGCCATATTACTGCACAATTGCCCTTAAATTGTCCTACATTCGTTTTTCCTTTAGTTTTGTTAAATCATTCATACTCCAGTTGACAATTTATTTTATATGATAATGGGCTTTCTTTTTTCTCATTATCCACACATACGTCGAATTTTTTGCATTCATCTCCCCACCCTATCATCTTATACTATTTATCATATTCCGGATGACCCAAGAATGCCAAACATTCTGCTGTTCACTGTTCTCCCTGTTTTACCACAATTTTTTGGCATAATACTCAGCGCTAATGCTTATAATCATACTGATTTGGGACTACTACAAATTTTTTCAATGGAGTGGGTGAGCACATTACACAGTTTGTCATTTTTGCTTGCTTAGCTGTATATCTGGCCCATTTATACCAGTCATTTTGATTTGCATATTGTAATAGTTCCTCTGTTCCTGCTGACTCTATGGGTTCCATATCATTTTCTAAATTTATTGGCTTTTTCAGTCTTTGGGTGATTATTTTGACAGAATCCGCCTCAAAAGACACCTTCGGTTTGTTCTGCTTAGCCAAATTGCTTATCCAGATTCTTTGCTTTTCGGGTTCACCTTTGTTTAGTGATCCAGGCGTTCGCTACTTTCTGATTTCTTGTGCTATGTTGTCTAGTCTCTGCTCATTCGGGGGAATAATATTGAAGGTCTGAGATGTCAATTGTAGGAAATTCATCATACCATGGTCGTTGTGATGGTCCCTCGCCTGGGGAGTCTGGGCCTTCCTGGATTTCCTCTCCGGTAGGCCCTGTATGGGAGGCAATACCTGTCCCAAATATGTTAGTAAGATCATTATCCACACTAGTACCTCCTTGAGCTTCCATTCTTTTCTCCATGTCCCACAACGCTTCATTGAATGACTGCACTTGTTGGCCTGTTTCATTTCCTTCAGTTGCTTCTGAATCTGTTTCAGCAGGACGATAACTTTCTTCTTGTCTTTCTCCTTCACCTTCTTGGTCCTGTTCTTCTGTGACATGTACTTCCGTCTCACTTTCTATGCGTTCCTGCTCTACTGCGGCACTTCAATTCCTTTTTCTGCCGCAGCGTGCTCTTCCCCTACTTTCGCTTGTCCTTCTACTTCCTCTTCTCTTTCCTCAGATTCTGTAGCCGGTTCCTGCTGATCTTCTTCTTCCTCGGGTTCTTAGTTTTGTGCTTGCTGCTCTTCTTTGTCTGAATCTTGCCTCGTATTCATCGTTGGGAAGTCCATATTCATAGTTTCTTCAATACAGTCCGTCAAGTGCTCTGTACTTTCTGAATTCACATTCTGGATTATTTAGTTTCAGGTTAGCTTCATTGGAAAGGCCATCCAAGATCCCCAATGCTGATTGTAGGGAACCCACTCTGCAGTATGCTTTCTTAGAATTGTTCATCTGGTGATCCTGGTCCTTCTTGGGACGTTTCTCTGGTAGGCCCCATCATTGGGGGCAACACTTGTCCCAAGTATGTCAGTAATAACATCCATATTAATATGTCTTTCTTATTCATTGGTATTGTAGGCCGCAATTGTTTTCCACCTTCTCTCCTTCAGCGGGTCATGCTGTCCTAACTTGCTTCAATGATGGCAACAGCATGACTATTTCATTTTATATATATAAAGAACACTGTAATCACCTCATATGGTTACATGTTTTATATTAACTAACAATCATTACTTTCTGCATTCATTTGATTAATATATTAAATGATTTCCCTTATTAGAGTCATTTGCTACACACACATTTGTTGCATCTCATTTCTAGCACTAAATAACACATGGGTCCTCTGCCTCCTCCAGGCAGGAGCCAGGCATAGCCTGACTTTGTTCCAATTAAAAACATTAGATCATCCCTTTAGTATCTATACACAACATTTTTCATGGTCATTCACAGAAAGGGCCATTCACAAAAAGGCTATAATTCTCCACAGAGGAGGTAAACTACCACAGGTGTTCCTTATCTTAAAACTCCCTACTCATTCACTTATCACATACATTTCATTTCCTCCTGTTTCCCAAGGACTCTCAATGTCTGTATCACATTAATTAATTTTCCCTGCAAGCTAAGCTGTTTTTCATAGTTTCAGACTATATCAGAGTAATTCAGAGTATTAAATCAATAAAATAATTATCAAATATATAACATATCATTGGAGGAATCAATTTCCTCCCAGTTTGGTCTTTCTGTTGCATTGGGCCATTTACATTGATCAGTACTTCATCTGGTTTTTTATTTAATCAATGGTAACACACAATATTATATTATTCCCCTCTCAAGAATTGTTGTTTCAATTATTATACCAATTGTAGCCAACCCTGCACCCTATTTCTTAATTAATTCCATTTATATTGTTACAAACAAACAAGACAAGCAATCCTAATCTTTAGTCACCACCATGTATCTTTTCCATTCCTCATTACTTTTAAAATGTATATGAGTTCAATTAAAGCATAAGTAAAAGTAATAAATCATCTTCCAGTCTAAATTCATTATCATACAAACATTCCCCATGTTTGTTTAATACTTATATAAAAAGTCAAGCACTCCTTTGTCTGCAACGGTTCTCAAAACTTTACCCCCAAAACCAATCTATAAATAATCCTCTACACAGGGTATGATCCCCTTACAACACAGTGACAGAATGCTTAGTATTTAACACTGTGATAAGTTATTTTAGTAAAGTGGTTATTAAAATGCTGTCGGGTTCAGTGGAACTTTTAAATTTTTGAGCAGGTCTCTTCTAGACCTCCCTTTTGATGCTTCTGATCTAAGAGCATTCATCCACTTCCTTAAACCCCTTTCAAACCTTCTTAGTCAGGTCTCCAGGGCGGTGACGCCCCTGCTTTGGTTGCTTAACCTTTTATGCCATTGTCAAGTCTTACCCGTCATTGGGCCGTCACCTCTTGCCACTGGTCTTGATGCTGCTCAGTCCTCAATCCTTAATAATTTGGTATCAGTAAACAGATATTTTCTTTTTCAGGGAGTATCACCAGAGAACCGACACAGCCAATGGAACATCTACAAATGCTTAAATATGGAGACAATTCAAAACATGGTTAAATTCAAAAAAGCATTATTAAAAATTCATCAATCTATTAAAATTGTCCAAAGTAAAAGTAAAATATGCTAAAATTGAACTCATTTATAGATCATTAATTTCCATTCAGGTTCTATTTCTGCTACTTCAGCAAATGTTACACAAAACTATGTATCATGGTGGGGACTAACATCAGATCAAAGCCCTGTCAAGCTTCTAGGAAGCTTAATTAAAAACATCACCTCAATTCAATAATAGTCTCTAGATAGTTTTTGAACCTACATTTATTCTTTCAGATGAATTTTCAACTTAATCTCTTTTCTTTAGTATAAACCCTTAACTTTAGATTGCCCTCTGAATATATAAAATCTTTAATCATTGATGAGGAGAGCTGTTTGAACTCCTTCATATCACTCTATCTAACATTATTGTCAAAGTGCATCATTTTACATATAAAAATAAAATCAAACCAAAATAAAATGAAATAAAACACTTATTAATATTTCTTCAAATTCTGCTCTTGTGTTTCTGTTTCAAGCAGACACTTATCAATTTTAGACTGAGAGTGAGGAGTGGGACATTACACTGTTTCACAATAATACATTTAATTTATTCTTCAACAGTAAAAATAGTGATATTTATAATAACTGATTATATTAACTGCTTTCAAACTTTCTCATCTCACACCATTTAAAAACAAAAAAACTACTGTCAACTAACTTTCTTCTGCCCATTCAAACAACAAATCCTTCAAATCTTTAATAAAACAGAACACAATGTCTTTTTCGACATTCTCTATATAATCAATTCAACTTATTTTTAGCCTTCTGTTCATGCAGATCTTTACATTTACAACACCTATCTTATTATTAATATATTATAATCCCTCTTTTATTGTTAAGTAATAATTTGTTATTAATACTTTCTCCATTTCTTACACTTTCTCAGGTGAAGGAACTTCCATTCTACCTAATAAAATAATATAAATCAAGTTTTTAAACTAACAGAAAAGTAAAAGTTTAAACATAATAAAGTCTTAAAGACAAACATATCTAAAAACATATCTCTTTACTTGTGTTTTGAAATAATTGCTCAGTAAGATACACTACGTACTTTTAATTTCTCATGACTCTTACATTATTTTTTTATTTATTTATTTTTAATTTATCCAAATGTTTCATCATCTTTTAACAGTTATCACTATTATACCTCTAAAATTACACTTTCATGTATTAACTATGGCAAACCAAAATAGTAGTAATAGAAATAGACACTCAATCAGCACTTTGTAGCACACACTAAGCTCCTTTTTATTTTTTTCTTTATTGTGAGGGTACTATCTGGAAAATTTGGGGGAGTAACCAATCCAATAGGTAACTCTATAACTTTGCCACATGTTTGTAATATTTACTCTTCAAATCAATAAATCAGTGGTTAGCTGCTGGATTTAAATTTAGACCCTCAGAACAATTTAGACACGGGCATTAAACCCCATTGATGGCATTCTGGAAAATCATAAAGTGATCGTATAGGACTGAAATAAACTTTTCCAGAGAAATTTTAATCCACATTATAAATGGCAAATCAATAATGATTACCAGCAGTAATGAGCGCAGGAGGATATATCAGATCAATCACATCATTTTCAGTCTTCTTTGTCTCCTGATTTCCTCCTGCAGCATTAGTAACTTCTATAAAATCATCTTTCTCAGCCATCTGCAATGGGGAGAAACTAGTTCCAGAATGAGTTAGTGAAACAACACACACAATAATAACAAATGAAACACAGAATAGACACATGAATATGAAGTTATTAACATTCATATATGAGGAAGTTATGATGTTCAATTTAATCTTAACCTTTCTCCATGGGCTTCACCCGCCCCCAAGACCAATGTTTAAATGATCCAAATCATTCTTAAATTTATTTTCCTTTAGTCTCAAATGCAGCTCCTCAGTGTACCCATGATCAACCAAGACCTATTCTGTGTATACCAAACAAAAAATAAATAAAATAAAAATAAAATATCTATCTGTCTGCTATCTGTCTTTTTCTAAAGTCGGGGCCCCTTTCTGTCTGAAGACATCAAGAGAGGCCTGTTTCCCTCAAAGTCATCCTCAATGCCCTCATCAGACAGTCCCTAACAAAAATAAAAAATCTCTGCCTATCTTTTGTTGGTTGATCAAGTTTACACGGACAACGCCAGCACTCACATTTAAATTGTTCTCCAGACATTTTTTAAATCATAGAAAAATCAAAAACAACTTTCTAGTGTTTAATTTAATAATGTTAAAATAGTATTCTCTCATAAACTGGACCAGACAGAACATAAAATGGACACATGAATGTGAAGTTTTCACATTTAAGGTTTAACTTAATAAGATACAAAATATAATTTTCTTATTATTTATTTTATCATCATATCATTGGCCCTCTTTTGCCATTTGCTTGAATATAACAACACTTATCTTATATACAACCTTGGTTTAAAATCCAATAACTTATTTGACTTTAGTTTAACGCAATACACTCGACTCAAAGCTTTATTGTTTGTCCAGATAATGTGATTTCCCAAATACAATTCAATCACTTTAAAGTTATCACTTTTTTATTATCTAAATATTCTTACTCATCACTTTGATATAAAAGGAGTTATGATCTGACACATGTCCATTCAACAGCTGCTCCATCTCAGTTTAGTTAATCTTACATCAGGCTTCATTCACGGCATGAAAAGAACAGCCCAATAATAAACATTGTCCAGTCCGCTAAGAGTTAACTTTTTGATTTCATGCACATTTTTGTTTTACAGCTATTTGTTTGTTTATACTGTATTATATTTATCCTTATACATACACACACACACACTTACACAGACATACACATATATTTTTTATCATTGGTTTTCATTCTACAATCATAATATTTATTAAGTGCCCTCTTTGTTTTTAATCATCAGATCTCTTCTGCCTCTTATATTGATGAAAATAGTCTAAATAGATTTTCTTTTATGTAAATTTCATACATACTCCTCATTAGTTATGCAGCAAAGGATCAACCTCTCTATCTTGATTGATATTTATTGGGCTCATATAACATACACTTCCATACGCAATCACACTTCAGTCATACTTCCCATACTTTCAAACACAGATACTCTCACAAACACAGAAACTTTCACACTTTTTACAAACACAAGGCCTTTATAAACACAGAGCTCTCAACACATATTATACTAAAACAAACCTATTACTTCTGCCCCTCCTTTTGCTCTCCTCTTTTTATCCCTCTCTCTCCTTTATTTCCATAAAAAACACTCATTATTTACAGTGGTTGATTGCTATATCTGTTTATTTTTTTATTAAAACTCATGTACTCACAGAGGTCACATCCATTTTGGGTCTCTGTTCAAGACAATTTCTACATTGGTGCTAATTCTCCTTTACTCTCCCTATTGAAAATCACCTTAACATTTTGACTGTATTTTATTTGTTCATAACTCCAGAAATGATCACTAATTCCCTGTGTTTCTATTATTAATCTTTTTAATTCGATTTCTTTTCTCCTCTCAGTTAGTCTCCTCTCAAATTCAGTAACATCTCATTTCCACATTATGATTTCTGTTTCATGAGGAAAACTGAGACAAGGAAAAAAAAGTCTCTCTGTTTCTGTGCATGCTCACAGCCCTCCCTTTACAGCTCCCTATTCTCGCTCTAGCAGCCCCTCCCCTACAGATCTTCACAGCACTTAGTCTCTAGCGTACTGTATGAGAGAGAAATGTTACCTGCTGCAATTTCTTTCCAGTCAACAAACGGCCATTCTTGTTCTATTTCTCCTAAATTCACCACTTCAGTTAAAGTTCTCATTAACTCCTTTTTACAGTTAATTTTCTCTTCTGCCCTACGTAATCTATGTACTCTGATTCTTTCCAAAAATGATCGCTTCCCTTTGACACTATCAGTTTATTCTCCAATTCTCTCTCCCACTCTTCAGATCTGCATTGATCTCCAACTTTACAAAACTTGCTTGTCTCTGCATTTTTCTCTAGTCTTGTTCACTGTAATGGAAAACTTTTTGCCTTTTCTTTATCTTTTTCCCAATTATTCTATTTTTTTTTTCTCTTTTGAATCTCCCCTTCCCCTCACTCACAGAGCTGTCCGTTCAGCTGACCAGTGAGTGAGAGCAAGGCAGGGAGATATCAGAGAAGCAGGTGCCATTTTGCGTCTTTATACTTTTTCAACAATTGTTTTATTCAATTCACTGTTTCAATTAGTTTTCCACTTTTACTCTCATTTAGCATCTCCTCATTGCACCTGATTCTCTGGATTATTCTGCCTCTGCACACAATACATCATCAACACTGCAATCATGCATTTGAATAAACACAAAAACAGCGCATTTAGTACCGCAAGCACACATGCACCAACAACATAGTTAGTCATGCAGATTATTCATTATCTCAAACATGCACATAGTTCAACATTTCCCCGTTTTCTGCAGTCCGGGTTCTGTCAAACACTGCAATAAATAACTTATTCTAACACCTGGAGGAATTTTGCGCGAATTTTCACTTCTCCACCCGTGTTAGGATTTTCACCTGTACAGGATTTTCAGCCACTCTTCTGGCAAAAACCTTGAATAAATGCACCTAACCGGGAATTTTCACGCGCGTCGCTTCTCGACTCACCCCCAGGCTTTTTCTACCTTCTTCAAATAAACTTTCTTAAACTCACTTTAAACAATCCCACCCCCCCTATTTTTGAAATCTGGAACTCGCCTCTATTTTAGCCAATTAGTTCAAATTATTCTATGTCCGGACTGGCAAAAGTCTTAGGGAAGCCACTTACCGGGACTCGCTACCACAGATCACACAAAAACACCTTAAGCAAAGATGCTTACCTCAGTTTCTGGCGCCGGTGTTTCTGTGCGATTCGTGCAAGCCGTCCCACCAGCGACCTCTGCCCCCTTGACCTCAATGCCAGCCCCACGAGTTGGAGCCAAAGATATGTCGTGGAATATCGCGATGAATCTCTCTAAGTTGTAAGAAAACTCTCAGAGTCTTGAGTTCCAGATGCCAAAGTTGTAGTTTATTGAACACCAACAAACATGAGACCGGCCAGCTGTCCGTTCTGACTGTCTTAGTCCAAAACCTCCTCTTCTATACAGTTTGTTATCTGGCATTACCTCATTTCTGTGCCCCTTTGTTATTTTTGTAACCAATGGATACTATTTGCCACCATTATCTCACAGAGCCTTTTGATTATCTTTTTACTGGTAGAAACTTGGCTTTAGTCTATCTTCAAGGTCCTTAGTCTCATTATTTTGTTGCAGCTGGGTGCTCTTTGTGGCCTCTGCAGCATCAACACTTTTAGTAACCTCATATGCTCTCTCCTGGGTCACACAAAGGCCAGGAAACTCATATAAGTATTTTGATATATAAGAAACATACTAGAATATTGAAAAATATACTATAACACACACACTAACTCACACACTCCCGCAAAGAGTTCTTGAGTTTAGAGTTTATACGAGTTTATACGTTTAAATAAGAGTTCAGAGTTTATTAATTTATGAGTTTAAGAGTTTATAAGTGTATCAATTCATAAGTTTAAATTAAGTATATTTAGTAGTTTGTAGTTAAAATTTGTTTAAAGTTTAAATCAGTTTGAAGTGTAAAGTAGTTTGAAGTAGATGAGTTTATTAGTTTAAATGAGTCTCAATGGCTCATAGTATATATACAATGGCAGTTACTCGCGCTCACACACACACACACTTACACCCTCAGAGTTCTTGAGTTGGGTGGTTGCTATGGTGTTGCTAGGGTGTTCTAACGTATTTTGGGTGGTTGCTAGGGTGTTTTGGGTGGTTGCTAGGGTGTTCTAAGGTGTTTTGGGTGGTTGCTAGGGTGTTCTGGGTGGTTGCTAGGGTGTTCTAAGGTTTTTTGGGTGGTTGCTAGGGTGTTCTGCATTTTTTAGCACTTCGCTAGGCGATGCTAGCATGTGTTAGCATGATGCTAGCACGTTTTTAGCATTTTTTAACACTTCGCTAGGCGATGCTAGCACGTTTTTAGCATGTTTTAGCACTTAGCTAGGCGATGCTAGCATGTGTTAGCATGATGCTAGCACGTTTTTAGCATGTTTTAGCACTTCGCTGGGCGATTTTATCATGATGCTAGCACATTTTTAGCTTGTTTTAGCACAAACTTCAAACATACAGTGTGACCAGTGTAATCTGATTACAACATTAATGACTCTAATGAGCCAGTTCTTTTGAATCTACAGTGTGAAACATACAGTGTGACCAGTGTAGTCTGATTCCCAAATTAATTACTCTAATGAGCCAGTTCTTTTGAATCTACAGTGTGAAACATACAGTGTGACCAGTGTAGTCTGATTACAACATTAATGACTCTAATGAGCTGGTTCTTTTGAATCTACAGTGTGACCAGTGTAGTCTGATTACACCATTAATGACTCTAATGAGCCAGTTCTTTTGAATGTACAGTGTGAAACATACAGTGTGACCAGTGTAATCTGATTACAACATTAATGACTCTAATGAGCCAGTTCTTTTGAATCTACAGTGTGAAACATACAGTGTGACCAGTGTAATCTGATTACAACATTAATGACTAATGAGCCGGTTCTTTTGAACCTACAGTGTGAAACATACAGTGTGACCAGTGTAGTCTGATTCCCAAATTAATGACTCTAATGAGCTGGTTCTTTTGAATCTAAAATGTGAAACATACAGTGTGACCAGTGTAGTCTGATTCCCAAATTAATGACTCTTATGAGCCGGTTCTTTTGAATCTACAGTGTGAAACATACAGTGTGACCAGTTTAGTCTGATTCCCAAATGAATGACTCTAATGAGCCAGTTCTACAGTGTAGTGTTAAAGTTTAACTTAGTTGCTAGATAGATAGATAGATAGATAGATAGATAAATAAACACTCAGATAGATAGATATTTACCCTTCGATATATATATATATATATATAGAGAGAGAGAGAGAGAGAGAGAGAGAGAGAGAGAGATATAGAGAGAGAGATTTTTTTATATAATTATGGTCATAAATAAATCAACCCAGAAGTCTCTACGATTTTCTGGTGCAGAAATATTTGATTTGTTACTCGGTTGCTGGGGTAAGCCCATGTGGTTGCTATGCAGTTACCAAGGTAATACAATACATGGCTCCTTTCCATCCTGAGTGAAAAGTCAACCCGGAAGTCTCTACGTTTTTCTGATGCAGAGATATGTGATTTGTTACTCTGTTGCTAGGGTAACCCCATGTGGTTGCTAGGCAGTTACCATAGTGATACTTATCAAGTCTCCTTGATAAGTAATAAATCTTATTACTTCAATAAATCAACCCAGAAGTCTCTCTGATTTTTTGGTGCAGAGATATAGTTATTGCTAAACTGTTGCTAGGGTACTCTGTTTAGTTGCTAGGGAGTGGCTTGGCAACTGCCAATCATGAAACTTCAAAGGCTGCTTGTCAGTATGAATGATATAAACCAACTCCCATGCCTCTGTGACATTCAGAATGGAAGATATCCCTCTATGGATTTTGGTTGCTAAGGTGCTCGACAATGGTTGCTAGGGAGGGGCTAGGAAGTGTTGAGGTGATTCATGATTGGCTGTTTGCTGCCCCGAGTCAAACGAGACCACCCTTGTGTTTCTATGACACTTCTATCCGGAGATATCCCTTTGATGTCTTTCATTAGAAGTCTATGGGACTTGTTGCTAAGGTGCTTTAAATTGTTGCTAGGGCATGGCTTGATAGCTTCACAATGATCCCGAGAGACTGATTGGTAGTCTTGAGTAAAATGAGCCCGCCCCCTTGTCTCTGACACTGTGAGCCAGAGCTATGTTCAATACAAAATCCCTATGCAATTTCATTTCATGGGCCGTCCTACACCATTGTAAGTCAGCTGCGGGACAAGAGATTACAATAGTGATGCCTTGCCTTTGGCAAGCACCACTAATAAGTATGTGAGATTACAACAGTGATGCTTTGCAAGCACCACTAATAATAAAAATAAGTATGTGAGATTACAATAGTGATGCTTTGCAAGCACCACTAATAATAACTAGAAAAAGTTCGTCTAGACAAACTTTAAGTTGGCTTGTGAAAGTTTGGACCAGAAAGTGTGAAGTAGTGTGAATGAGTTTAAAGTAGTTTGTAGTTTAAAGTTCAACTTAGTTGCTAGATAGATAGATAGATAGATAGATAGATAGACACTCAGATAGATAGATAGACAGACAGATAGATGTTAGCAAGTTTTTAGCATTTTTTAGTACTTCGCTAGGTGATGCTAGCATGTGTTAGCATGATGCTAGCACGTTTTTAGCATCTTTTAGCACTTCGCTAGGCGATGCTAGCATGTGTTAGCATGATAGCACGTTTTTAGCATGTTTTAGCACTTCGTTAGGCGATGCTAGCACGTGTTAGCATGACGCTAGCACGTTTTTGGCATTTTTTAGTACTCCGCTAGGTGATGCTAGCATGTGTTAGCATTATGCTAGCATTTTTTTAGCATGTTTTAGCACTTCACTAGGTGATGCTAGCATGTGTTAAAATTAATCTATAACTATTTTCATATTTCAATTCAATGGTGAAAGTCAAGGAAATGTTGCGGCATTAAAGATCCTCACGTGGCATGCGAGATTACTTTTTATACTTTTTTTTTCCAGCGTTGACATTATCACCAATCACACAAGTCTATGTTGAGCTCATAATGCAATAACCAATCAGATTAGTTTAGTTTAGTTTCTGATGAAGAAACAAACTGCTGGTTCGCGGGAGTTTTTGCTGCGTTCAACAACATGTGCTGCAGTGCTCACCTCAGTCAGTCAGACAGACACTGACTGGATTCTACCAATTCGCTCGAGGAAAAGTGTAGATACGATGTAAGATATTAATTCATAATCCTTTTGTTTTTAATGCTACTTTTTAATGCTAGTAAAATAACAATGTCTTGTTTTTCTAATGCGTAAAAAGCAATTAACTGAGTCCTAAATTGTTCTTTCCACTTTAATAAATCGACTTTATTCATTATTACAACATCAAGAGCAACTAGAAAAAGTTCGTTGAGACAAACTTTAAGTTGGCTTGTGAAAGTTTGGACCAGAAAGTTTGAAGAAGTTTAAAGTAGTTTGAAGTTTAAAGTAGTTTAAAGTAGTTTGAAGTTTAAATTAGTTTGTAGTTTAAATTAGTTTATAGTTTGTAGTTTAAAGTAGTTTAAAGTTTAACTTAGTTGCTAGATAGACACTCAGATAGATAGTTAGAGAGATAGATAGATAGATATTTACCCTCAGATAGAGAGAGAGAGATAGATATTTACCCTCAGATAGATAGATAGATATTGACCCTCAGATAGATAAATAGATAGACAGACAGATAGATACTAGCAAGTTTTTAGCATTTTTTAGCACTTTGCTAGGCGATGCTAGCACATTTTTAGCATGTTTTAGCACTTCGCTAGGCGATGCTAGCATGTTAGCATGATGCTAGCACGTTTTTAGCATGTTTTAGCACTTCGCTAGGCGATGCTAGCATGTGTTACCAGTGTAGACTGATTCCCAAACAAATGACTCTAATGAGCCGGTTCTTTTGAATCTACAGTGTGAAACATACAGTGTGACCAGTGTAATCTGATTACAACATTAATGACTCTAATGAGCCGGTTCTTTTGAATCCACAGTGTGAAACATACAGTGTGAGCAGTGTAGTCTGATTCCCAAATTAATGACTCTAATGAGCCAGTTCTTTTGAATCTAAAATGTGAAACATACAGTGTGACCAGTGTAGTCTGATTCCCAAATTAATGACTCTAATGAGCCGGTTCTTTTGAATCTACAATGTGAAACATACAGTGTGACCAGTGTAGTCTGATTCCCAAATGAATGACTCTAATGAGCCGGTTCTTTTGAATCTACAATGTGAAACATACAGTGTGACCAGTGTAGTCTGATTCCCAAATTAATGACTCTAATGAGCCGGTTCTTTTGAATCTACAATGTGAAACATACAGTGTGACTAGTGTAGTCTGATTCCCAAATGAATGACTCTAATGAGCCGGTTCTTTTGAATCTACAATGTGAAACATACAGTGTGACCAGTGTAGTCTGATTCCCAAATGAATGACTCTAATGAGCCGGTTCTTTTGAATCTACAATGTGAAACATACAGTGTGACCAGTGTAGTGTGATTCCCAAATTAATGACTCTAATGAGCCAGTTCTACAGTGTAGTGTTAAAAAAGTTTAACTTAGTTGATAGATAGATAGATAGATAGATAGATAGATAGATATTTACCCTTAGATATATAAAGAGATAGATATAGATAGATAGATATTTATCCTCAGATAGATAGATAGATAGATATTGACCCTCAGATAGATGCTAGCACGTTTTTAGCATGTTTTAGCGTGTGGCTATGAAGATTTTAGGTCATTACTTTTTGACTGCTTGATAAAATAAATCTTCTGAGGGAGAGAGAGAGGGAGAGATGCAGGGCTGACAGGCCCTTTTTGTCTGTGTGTGTGAAAATGTCAGTTGGGATTTAAATTTCTGAACATTCCGCAATGTTAAGTCAATGGGAGTTTTTTCCGAGTTTGATTGTCATTTTTAGGAAAACCGTAAGTCCAATCAGTTAGAAAAGATATAGCAACTCGAGTCAGAACAGTTTGAGTGTCTGTGCCGAGTTTGGAGTAAGTGGAGTTAAAGCTCTAGGAGGAGTTAGATATAGAAATTTCACCGCTAAGAAGAATAAGAATCAGAATAATAACTAGATAGGTACATTTCCTGAAGAAAATGTGAGTGGTGCTTGCCGTGGCAAAACTCGTCAAATAGCCTGCTTGAAAAGAACAGAAATTGTGGTCATAAATAAATCAACCCAGAAGTCTGTATAATGTTCTGGTGCAGAAATATGTGATTTGTTAGTAGGTTGCTAGGGTAACCCCATGTGGTTGCTAGGCAGTTACCATAGTGATACTAATCAAGTGTCCTTGCCATCCTGATTGAAATAAGTCAAACCGAAGTCTGTATGTTTTTGTGATGCAGAGATATGTGATTTGTTACTCGGTTGCTAGGGTAAGCCCATCTGGTTGCTAGGCAGTTACCATAGTGATACTAATGAAGTCTCCTTTCCATCCTGATTGAAATAAGTCAACCCGAAGTCTCTACGTTTTTCTGATGCAGAGATATGTGATTTGTTACTCGGTTGCTAGGGTAACCCCATCTGGTTGCTAGGCAGTTACCATAGTGATACTAATCAAGTGTCCTTGCCATCCTGATTGAAATAAATCAACCCAGAAGTCTCTCTGATTTTGTGGTGCAGAGATATAGTTACTGCTAAACGGTTGCTAGGGTACTCTGTTTAGTTGCTAGGGAGTGGCTTGGCAGCTGCCAATCATGAATCTCCAAAGGCTGCTTGTCAGTATGAATGATATAAACCAACTCCCATGCCTCTGTGACATTCAGAATGGAAGATATCCCTCTATGGATTTTGGTTGTTAAGGTGCTCGACAATGGTTGCTAGGGAGGGGCTAGGAAGTGTTGATTTGATGCATGATTGGCTGTTTGCTGTCCCGAGTAAAACGAGACCACCCTTGTGTTTCTATGACACTTCTATCCGGAGATATCCCTTTGATCTGTTTCAATAGAAGTCTATGGGACTTGTTGCTAAGGTGCTCTTAATGGTTGCTAGGGCGTGGCTTGATAGCTTCACAATGATCCATGAGAGACTGATTGGTCGTCTGAGTAGAATGAGCCCACCCCCTCGTCTCTATGACACTGTGATCCAGAGCTATGTTCAATACAAATCCCTATGCCTTTTCATTTCAGGGGCCGTCCTACACCATTATAAGTGAATTGGGGCATTTTTGGGCAGCTCCTGCCCCCAGGGTGCAGCTTTTACCCCATATTGAGGTATGCTCTTACAGAGCCTGCCAGCCTCTTCAAATGTGGCAAATCACACGTTTCTACTGAAATCCTCGCTTGGAGCTGTGACGCGTCAAAGTTTGTCTCAATGTTAAGTCTATGGGATTTTTCGGCTGCTTTTTTGCCCCTGGGGCAAGTACCGCACTCCGATCGCTTATAAAAGTCATAGCACACGTGTCCTCAATAGGCCGTTCGATTTGACACCTCATTCGTGGGTCTACGCCAAACGGTGCGGGACGAGTTAGGTGCCGAAGTTTTGTTAAGAGATATAAAAAATAAGAAAAATAAAAATAATAAAAATAACTAGATAGGTACATTTCCTGAAGAAAATGTGAGTGGTGCTTGCCGTGGCAAAACTCGATCAAATAGCCTGCTTGAAAAGAACAGAAATTGTGGTCATAAATAAATCAACCCAGAAGTCTGTATAATTTTCTGGTGCAGAAATATGTGATTTGTTACTAGGTTGCTAGGGTAAGCCCATGTGGTTGCTATGCAGTTAGCAAGGTAATACAATACATGGCTCCTTTCCATCCTGAGTGAAATAATTCAACCCAAAAATCTGTACTGTTTTCTGGTGCAGAGATATGTGATTTGTTACTGGGTTGCTAGGGTAACCCCATGTGGTTGCTAGGCAGTTACCATAGTGATACTTATCAAGTCTCCTTGCTATCCAGAGTAAAATCAGTCAACCAGGAAGTCTCTACGATGTTGTGATCCAGAGATATGTGATTTGTTATTTGGTTGCTAGGGTAACCCCTCCTTGTTGCTAGGCAGTTACCATAGTGATACTTATGAAGTCTCCTTGCCATCCTGAGTGAAATAAACCAACCCAGAAGTCTCTACGTTTTCTGATGCAGAGATATGTGATTTGTTACTCGGTTGCTAGGGTAAGCCCATCTGGTTGCTAGGCAGTTACCATAGTGATACTAATCAAGTGTCCTTGCCATCCTGATTGAAATAAGTCAACCCGGAAGTCTCTACGCTTTTCTGATGCAGAGATATGTGATTTGTTACTCGGTTGCTAGGGTAACCCCATCTGGTTGCTAGGCAGTTACCACAGTGATACTAATCAAGTGTCCTTGCCATCCTGATTGAAATAAGTAACCCCGAAGTCTCTATGTTTTTCTGATGCAGAGATATGTGATTTGTTACTCGGTTGCTAGGGTAACCCCATCTGGTTGCTAGGCAGTTACCATAGTGATACTAATCAAGTGTCCTTGCCATCCTGATTGAAATAAGTCAACCCGGAAGTCTCTACGTTTTCTGATGCAGAGATATGTGATTTGTTACTCGGTTGCTAGGGTAACCCCATCTGGTTGCTAGGCAGTTACCATAGTGATACTAATCAAGTCTCCTTGCCATCCAGATTGAAATAAGTCAACCCGGAAGTCTCTACGTTTTCTGATGCAGAGATATGTGATTTGTTACTCGGTTGCTAGGGTAACCCCATCTGGTTGCTAGGCAGTTACCATAGTGATACTAATCAAGTCTCCTTGCCATCCTGATTGAAATAAATCAACCCGGAAGTCTGTACTCTTTTCTGGTGCCGAGATATGTGATTTGTTTCTCGGTTGCTAGGGTAACCCCATCTGGTTGCTAGGCAGTTACCATAGTGATAGTAATCAAGTGTCCTTGCCATCCTGATTGAAATAAATCAACCCGAAGTCTGTACTCTTTTCTGGTGCCGAGATATGTGATTTGTTTCTCGGTTGCTAGGGTAACCCCATCTGGTTGCTAGGCAGTTAACATAGTGATACTTATCAAGTCTCCTTGCCATCCTGATTGAAATAAGTCAACCCGGAAGTCTCTATGTTTTTGTGATGCAGAGATATGTGATTTGTTACTCGGTTGCTAGGGTAAGCCCATCTGGTTGCTAGGCAGATACCATAGTGATACTAATCAAGTGTCCTTGCCATCCTGATTGAAATAAGTCAACCCAGAAGTATCTACGTTTTTCTGATGCAGAGATATGTGATTTGTTACTCGGTTGCTAGGGTAAACCCATGTGGTTGCTAGGCAGTTACCATATTGATACTAATGAAGTGTCCTTGCCATCCTGGTTGAAATAAATCAACCCGGAAGTCTGTACTCTTTTCTGGTGCCGAGATATGTGATTTGTTTCTCGGTTGCTAGGGTAACCCCATCTGGTTGCTAGGCAGTTACCATAGTGATAGTAATCAAGTGTCCTTGCCATCCTGAGTGAAATAAATGAACCCGGAAGTCAGTACTATTTTCTGGTGCAGAGATATGTGATTTGTTACTCGGTTGCTAGGGTAACCCCATCTGGTTGCTAGGCAGTAATCATAGTGATAGTAATCAAGTGTCCTTGCCATCCTGATTGAAATAAGTCAACCCGAAGTCTCTACGCTTTTCTGATGCAGAGATATGTGATTTGTTACTCGGTTGCTAGGGTAACCCCATCTGGTTGCTAGGCAGTTACCTTAGTGATACTAATGAAGTCTCCTTGCCATCCTGATTGAAATAAATCAACCCAGAAGTTTCTCTGATTTTCTGGTGCAGAGATATAGTTACTGCTAAATGGTTGCTAGGGTACTCTGTTTAGTTGCTAGGGAGTGGCTTGGCAGCTGCCAATCATTAATCTCCAAAGGCTGCTTGTCAGTATGAATGATATAAACCAACTCCCATGCCTCTGTGACATTCAGAATGGAAGATATCCTCTATGGATTTTGGTTGCTAAGGTGCTCGACAATGGTTGCTAGGGAGGGGCTAGGAAGTGTTGAGGTGATTCATGATTGGCTGTTTGCTGCCCCGAGTGAAACGAGACCACCCTTGTGTTTCTATGACACTTCTATCCGGAGATATCCCTTTGATGTCTTTCATTAGAAGTCTATGGGACTTGTTGCTAAGGTGCTCTAAATTGTTGCTAGGGCGTGGCTTGATAGATTCAAAATGATCCTGAGATACTGATTGGTCGTCTGAGTAAAATGAGCCCGCCCCATTGTCTCTATGACACTGTGATCCAGAGCTATGTTGAATACAAATCCCAATGCCATTTCATTTCATGGGCCGTCCTACACCATTGTAAGTCAATTGGGGCATTTTTGGGCAGCTCCTGCCCCCAGGGGTGCAACTTTTACCCCATTTTGAGGTATGCTCTTACAGAGCCTGCCAGCCTCTTCAAATATGGCAAATCACACGTTTCTGCGAAATCCTCGCTCGGAGCTGTGACGCGTCAAAGTTTGTCGCAATGTTAAGTCTATGGGATTTTTCGGCCGCTTTTTTGCCCCTGGGGCAATTACCGTACTCCGATCAGCTTATAAAAGTCATAGCACACGTGTCCTCAATAGGCCGTTCGATTTGACACCTCATTCGTGGGTGTACGCCAAACGGTGCGGGACGAGTTAGGTGCCGAAGTTTTGTACGGAGATAGAATAATAATAAAAAAAAGAAAAATAAAAATAACTAGATAGGTACATTTCCTGAAGAAAATGTGAGTGGTGCTTGCCGTGGCAAAACTCGTCAAATAGCATGCTTGAAAAGAACAAAAATTATGGTCATAAATAAATCAACCCAGAAGTCTCTACGTTTTTCTGATGCAGAGATATGTGATTTGTTACTCGGTTGCTAGGGTAAACCCATCTGGTTGCTAGGCAGTTACCATAGTGATAGTAATGAAGTCTCCTTGCCATCCTTATTGAAATAAGTCAACCCGGAAGTCTCTACTATTTTCTGGTGCAGAGATATGTGATTTGTTACTCGGTTGCTAGGGTAACCCCATCTGGTTGCTAGGCAGTTTCCATAGTGATAGTAATCAAGTTTCCTTGCCATCCTGAGTGAAATAAATCAACCCAGAAGTCTGTACTATTTTATGGTGTAGAGATATGTGATTTGTTACTCGGTTGGTAGGGTACTATGTGTAGTTGCTAGGGAGTGGCTTGGCAGCTGCCAATCATGAAATTCCAAAGGCTGCTTGTCAGTATGAATGACATAAATCAACTCCCATGCCTCTGTGACATTCAGAATGGAAGATATCCCTCTATGGATTTTGGTTGCTAAGGTGCTCGACAATAGTTGCTAGGGAGGGGCTAGGAAGTGTTGAGGTGATTCATGATTGGCTGTTTGCTGCCCCGAGTCAAACGAGACCACCCTTGTGTTGGTATGACACTTCTAGCCGGAGATATCCCTTTGATCTCTTTCATTAGAAGTCTATGGGACTTGTTGCTAAGGTCCTCTAAATGGTTGCTAGGGCGTGGCTTGATAGCTTTGCAATGATCCTGAGAGACTGATTGGTCGTCTTAGTAAAATGAGGCAGGCCCCTTGTCTCTATGACACTGTGATCCAGAGCTATGTTTAATAAAAAATCCCTATTTCATGGGCCGTCCTACACCATTGTAAGTCAATGGGGGCATTTTTGGGCAGCTCCTGCCCCCCAGGGGTGCAACTTTTACCCCATATTGAGGTATGCTCTTACAGAGCCTGCCAGCCTCTTCAAATGTGGCAAATCACACGTTTCAACGAAATCCTCGCTTGGAGCTGTGACGCGTCAAAGTTTGTCTCAATGTTAAGTCTATGTGATTTTTCGGCCGCTTTTTTGCCCCTGGGGCAAATACCGTACCCCCGATCGCTTATAAAAGTCATAGCACACGTGTCCTCAATAGGCCGTTCGATTTGACACCTCATTCGTGGGTCTACGCCAAACGGTGCGGGACGAGTTAGGTGCCCAAATTTTGTTAAGAGATATAAAAATAAAAATAAAAATAAAAATAATAAGTATGTGAGATTACAATAGTGATGCTTTGCAAGCACCACTAATAAGTATGTGAGATTACAATAGTGATGCTTTGCAAGCACCACTAACTAGATAGGTACATTTCCTGAAGAAAATGTGAGTGGTGCTTGCCGTGGCAAAACTCGTCAAACAGCATGTTGTAACTGGAAAAGAACAAAAATTATGGTCATAAATAAATCAACCCAGAAGTCTGTACGATTTTCTGGTGCAGAAATATGTGATTTGTTACTCGGTTGCTAGGGTAAGCCCGTGTGGTTGCTATGCAGTTACCAAGGTAATACAATACATGGCTCCTTTCCATCCTGAGTGAAATAAGTCAACCCGGAAGTCTGTAGTGTGTTCTGGTGCAGAGATATGTGATATGTTGCTCGGTTGCTAGGGTAACTCCATCTGGTTGCTAGGCAGTTACCATAGTGATACTAATCAAGTCTCCTGGCCATCCTGATTAAAATAAATCAACCCGGAAGTCTCTATGTTTTTGTGATGCAGAGATATGTGATTTTTTACTCGGTTGCTAGGGTAACCCCATCTGGTTGCTAGGCAGATACCATAGTGATACTAATCAAGTGTCCTTGCCATCCTTATTGAAATAAGTCAACCCGGAAGTCTCTACGCTTTTCTGATGCAGAGATATGTGATTTGTTACACGGTTGCTAGGGTAAGCCCATCTGGTTGCTAGGCAGTTACCATAGTGATACTAATGAAGTCTCCTTGCCATCCTGATTGAAATAAGTCAACCCGGAAGTCTCTGTTTTTGTGATGCAGAGATATGTGATTTTTTACTCGGTTGCTAGGGTAACCCCATCTGGTTGCTAGGCAGATACCATAGTGATACTAATCAAGTGTCCTTGCCATCCTTATTGAAATAAGTCAACCCGGAAGTCTCTACGCTTTTCTGATGCAGAGATATGTGATTTGTTACTCGGTTGCTAGGGTAAGCCCATCTGGTTGCTAGGCAGTTACCATAGTGATACTAATGAAGTCTCCTTGCCATCCTGATTGAAGTAAGTCAACCCGAAGTCTCTATGTTTTTGTGATGCAGAGATATGTGATTTGTTACTCGGTTGCTAGGGTAAGCCCATCTGGTTGCTAGGCAGTTACCATAGTGATACTAATGAAGTGTCCTTGCCATCCTGATTGAAATAAGTCAACCCGGAAGTCTCTACGCTTTTCTGATGCAGAGATATGTGATTTGTTACTCGGTTGCTAGGGTAACCCCATCTGGTTGCTAGGCAGTTAACATAGTGATACTTATCAAGTCTCCTTGCCATCCTGATTGAAATAAATCAACCCAGAAGTCTCTCTGATTTTCTGGTGCAGAGATATAGTTACTGCTAAACGGTTGCTAGGGTACTCTGTGTAGTTGCTAGGGAGTGGCTTGGCAGCTGCCAATCATGAATCTCCAAAGGCTGCTTGTCAGTATGAATGATATAAACCAACTCCCATGCCTCTGTGACATTCAGAATGGAAGATATCCCTCTATGGATTTTGGTTGTTAAGGTGCTCGACAATGGTTGCTAGGGAGGGGCTAGGAAGTGTTGAAGTGATGCATGATTGGCTGTTTGCTGTCCCGAGTCAAACGAGACCACCCTTGTGTTTCTATGACACTTCTATCCGGAGATATCCCTTTGATCTTTTTCAATAGAAGTCTATGGGACTTGTTGCTAAGGTGCTCTTAATGGTTGCTAGGGCGTGGCTTGATAGCTTCACAATGATCCAGAGAGACTGATTGGTTGTCTGAGTAAAATGAGCCCACCCCCTCGTCTCTATGACACTGTGATCCAGAGCTATGTTCAATACAAATCCCTATGCCTTTTCATTTCATGGGCCGTCCTACACCATTATAAGTCAATTGGGGCATTTTTGGGCAGCTCCTGCCCCCAGGGGTGCAACTTTTACCCCATATTGAGGTATGCTCTTACAGAGCCTGCCAGCCTCTTCAAATGTGGCAAATCACACGTTTCTACGAAATCCTCGCTTGGAGCTGTGACGCGTCAAAGTTTGTCTCAATGTTAAGTCTATGGGATTTTTCGGCCGCTTTTTTGCCCCTGGGGCAAATACCGTACCCCTGATCGCTTATAAAAGTCATAGCACACGTGTCCTCAATAGGCCGTTCGATTTGATACCTCATTCGTGGGTCTACGCCAAACGGTGCGGGACGAGTTAGGTGCCGAAGTTTTGTTAAGAGATATAATAAAAATAAAAATAAAAACTATAATAATTATGTGAGATTACAATAGTGATGCTTTGCAAGCACCACTAATAAAAATAAAAAGTATAATAAGTATGTGAGATTACAATAGTGATGCTTTGCAAGCACCACTAATAAGTATGTGAGATTACAATAGTGATGCTTTGCAAGCACCACTAATAAGTATGTGAGATTACAATAGTGATGCTTTGCAAGCACCACTAATAAGTATGTGAGATTACAATAGTGATGCTTTGCAAGCACCACTAATAAGTATGTGAGATTACAATAGTGATGCTTTGCAAGCACCACTAATAAGTATGTGAGATTACAATAGTGATGCTTTGCAAGCACCACTAATAAGTATGTGAGATTACAATAGTGATGCTTTGCAAGCACCACTAACTAGATAGGTACGTTTCCTGAAGAAAATGTGAGTGGTGCTTGCCGTGGCAAAACTCGTCAAATAGCCTGCTTGAAAAGAACAGAAATTGTGGTCATAAATAAATCAACCCAGAAGTCTGTATAATGTTCTGGTGCAGAAATATGTGATTTGTTAGTAGGTTGCTAGGGTAACCCCATGTGGTTGCTAGGCAGTTACCATAGTGATACTAATCAAGTGTCCTTGCCATCCTGATTGAAATAAGTCAAACCGGAAGTCTGTATGTTTTTGTGATGCAGAGATATGTGATTTGTTACTCGGTTGCTAGGGTAAGCCCATCTGGTTGCTAGGCAGTTACCATAGTGATACTAATGAAGTCTCCTTTCCATCCTGATTGAAATAAGTCAACCCGGAAGTCTCTGTTTTTCTGATGCAGAGATATGTGATTTGTTACTCGGTTGCTAGGGTAACCCCATCTGGTTGCTAGGCAGTTACCATAGTGATACTAATCAAGTGTCCTTGCCATCCTGATTGAAATAAATCAACCCAGAAGTCTCTCTGATTTTCTGGTGCAGAGATATAGTTACTGCTAAACGGTTGCTAGGGTACTCTGTTTAGTTGCTAGGGAGTGGCTTGGCAGCTGCCAATCATGAATCTCCAAAGGCTGCTTGTCAGTATGAATGATATAAACCAACTCCCATGCCTCTGTGACATTCAGAATGGAAGATATCCCTCTATGGATTTTGGTTGTTAAGGTGCTCGACAATGGTTGCTAGGGAGGGGCTAGGAAGTGTTGATTTGATGCATGATTGGCTGTTTGCTGTCCCGAGTAAAACGAGACCACCCTTGTGTTTCTATGACACTTCTATCCGGAGATATCCCTTTGATCTGTTTCATTAGAAGTCTATGGGACTTGTTGCTAAGGTGCTCTTAATGGTTGCTAGGGCGTGGCTTGATAGCTTCACAATGATCCTGAGAGACTGATTGGTCGTCTGAGTAAAATGAGCCCACCCCTCGTCTCTATGACACTGTGATCCAGAGCTATGTTCAATACAAATCCCTATGCCTTTTCATTTCATGGGCCGTCCTACACCATTATAAGTCAATTGGGGCATTTTTGGGCAGCTCCTGCCCCCAGGGGTGCAGCTTTTACCCCATATTGAGGTATGCTCTTACAGAGCCTGCCAGCCTCTTCAAATGTGGCAAATCACACGTTTCTACAAAATCCTCGCTTGGAGCTGTGACGCGTCAAAGTTTGTCTCAATGTTAAGTCTATGGGATTTTTCGGCTGCTTTTTTGCCCCTGGGGCAAGTACCGTACCCCGATCGCTTATAAAAGTCATAGCACATGTGTCCTCAATAGGCCGTTCGATTTGACACCTCATTCGTGGGTCTACGCCAAACGGTGCGGGACGAGTTAGGTGCCGAAGTTTTGTTAAGAGATATAAAAAATAAGAAAAATAAAAATAACTAGATAGGTACATTTCCTGAAGAAAATGTGAGTGGTGCTTGCCGTGGCAAAACTCGTCAAATAGCATGCTTGAAAAGGACAAAAATTATGGTCATAAATAAATCAACCCAGAAGTCTGTACGATGTTCTGGTGCAGAAATATGTGATTTGTTACTCGGTTGCTAGGGTAAGCCCGTGTGGTTGCTATGCAGTTACCAAGGTAATACAATACATGGCTCCTTTCCATCCTGAGTGAAATAAGTCAACCTGGAAGTCTGTAGTGTGTTCTGGTGCAGAGATATGTGATATGTTGCTCGGTTGCTAGGGTAACTCCATCTGGTTGCTAGGCAGTTACCATAGTGATACTAATCAAGTCTCCTGGCCATCCTGATTAAAATAAATCAACCCGGAAGTCTCTATGTTTTTGTGATGCAGAGATATGTGATTTTTTACTCGGTTGCTAGGGTAACCCCATCTGGTTGCTAGGCAGATACCATAGTGATACTAATCAAGTGTCCTTGCCATCCTTATTGAAATAAGTCAACCCGGAAGTCTCTACGCTTTTCTGATGCAGAGATATGTGATTTGTTACTCGGTTGCTAGGGTAAGCCCATCTGGTTGCTAGGCAGTTACCATAGTGATACTAATGAAGTCTCCTTGCCATCCTGATTGAAATAAGTCAACCCGGAAGTCTCTATGTTTTTGTGATGCAGAGATATGTGATTTTTTTACTCGGTTGCTAGGGTAACCCCATCTGGTTGCTAGGCAGATACCATAGTGATACTAATCAAGTGTCCTTGCCATCCTTATTGAAATAAGTCAACCCGGAAGTCTCTACGTTTTTCTGATGCAGAGATATGTGATTTGTTACTCGGTTGCTAGGGTAAGCCCATCTGGTTGCTAGGCAGTTACCATAGTGATACTAATGAAGTCTCCTTGCCATCCTTATTGAAATAAGTCAACCCGGAAGTCTCTACGTTTTTCTGATGCAGAGATATGTGATTTGTTACTCGGTTGCTAGGGTAACCCCATCTGGTTGCTAGGCAGTTAACATAGTGATACTTATCAAGTCTCCTTGCCATCCTGATTGAAATAAATCAACCCAGAAGTCTCTCTGATTTTCTGGTGCAGAGATATAGTTACTGCTAAACGGTTGCTAGGGTACTCTGTGTAGTTGCTAGGGAGTGGCTTGGCAGCTGCCAATCATGAATCTCCAAAGGCTGCTTGTCAGTATGAATGATATAAACCAACTCCCATGCCTCTGTGACATTCAGAATGGAAGATATCCCTCTATGGATTTTGGTTGTTAAGGTGCTCGACAATGGTTGCTAGGGAGGGGCTAGGAAGTGTTGAAGTGATGCATGATTGGCTGTTTGCTGTCCCGAGTCAAACGAGACCACCCTTGTGTTTCTATGACACTTCTATCCGGAGATATCCCTTTGATCTTTTTCAATAGAAGTCTATGGGACTTGTTGCTAAGGTGCTCTTAATGGTTGCTAGGGCGTGGCTTGATAGCTTCACAATGATCCAGAGAGACTGATTGGTTGTCTGAGTAAAATGAGCCCACCCCCTCGTCTCTATGACACTGTGATCCAGAGCTATGTTCAATACAAATCCCTATGCCTTTTCATTTCATGGGCCGTCCTACACCATTATAAGTCAATTGGGGCATTTTTGGGCAGCTCCTGCCCCCAGGGGTGCAACTTTTACCCCATATTGAGGTATGCTCTTACAGAGCCTGCCAGCCTCTTCAAATGTGGCAAATCACACGTTTCTACGAAATCCTCGCTTGGAGCTGTGACGCGTCAAAGTTTGTCTCAATGTTAAGTCTATGGGATTTTTCGGCCGCTTTTTTGCCCCTGGGGCAAATACCGTACCCCCGATCGCTTATAAAAGTCATAGCACACGTGTCCTCAATAGGCCGTTCGATTTGATACCTCATTCGTGGGTCTACGCCAAACGGTGCGGGACGAGTTAGGTGCCGAAGTTTTGTTAAGAGATATAATAAAAATAAAAAGTATAACTAGATAGGTACATTTCCTGAAGAAAATGTGAGTGGTGCTTGCCGTGGCAAAACTCGTCAAATAGCCTGCTTGAAAAGAACAGAAATTGTGGTCATAAATAAATCAACCCAGAAGTCTGTATAATTTTCTGGTGCAGAAATATGTGATTTGTTACTAGGTTGCTAGGGTAAGCCCATGTGGTTGCTATGCAGTTAGCAAGGTAATACAATACATGGCTCCTTTCCATCCTGAGTGAAATAATTCAACCCAAAAATCTGTACTGTTTTCTGGTGCAGAGATATGTGATTTGTTACTCGGTTGCTAGGGTAACCCCATGTGGTTGCTAGGCAGTTACCATAGTGATACTTATCAAGTCTCCTTGCTATCCAGAGTAAAATCAGTCAACCAGGAAGTCTCTACGATGTTGTGATCCAGAGATATGTGATTTGTTATTTGGTTGCTAGGGTAACCCCTCCTTGTTGCTAGGCAGTTACCATAGTGATACTTATCAAGTCTCCTTGCCATCCTGAGTGAAATAAACCAACCCAGAAGTCTCTACGCTTTTCTGATGCAGAGATATGTGATTTGTTACTCGGTTGCTAGGGTAAGCCCATCTGGTTGCTAGGCAGTTACCATAGTGATACTAATCAAGTGTCCTTGCCATCCTGATTGAAATAAGTCAACCCGGAAGTCTCTACGCTTTTCTGATGCAGAGATATGTGATTTGTTATTCGGTTGCTAGGGTAACCCCATCTGGTTGCTAGGCAGTTACCACAGTGATACTAATCAAGTGTCCTTGCCATCCTGATTGAAATAAGTCAACCCGGAAGTCTCTATGTTTTTCTGATGCAGAGATATGTGATTTGTTACTCGGTTGCTAGGGTAACCCCATCTGGTTGCTAGGCAGTTACCATAGTGATACTAATCAAGTCTCCTTGCCATCCTGATTGAAATAAGTCAACCCGAAGTCTCTACGCTTTTCTGATGCAGAGATATGTGATTTGTTACTCGGTTGCTAGGGTAACCCCATCTGGTTGCTAGGCAGTTACCATAGTGATACTAATCAAGTCTCCTTGCCATCCTGATTGAAATAAGTCAACCCGAAGTCTCTACGCTTTTCTGGTGCAGAGATATGTGATTTGTTACTCGGTTGCTAGGGTAACCCCATCTGGTTGCTAGGCAGTTACCATAGTGATACTAATCAAGTCTCCTTGCCATCCTGATTGAAATAAATCAACCCGAAGTCTGTACTCTTTTCTGGTGCCGAGATATGTGATTTGTTTCTCGGTTGCTAGGGTAACCCCATGTGGTTGCTAGGCAGTTACCATAGTGATAGTAATCAAGTGTCCTTGCCATCCTGATTGAAATAAATCAACCCGAAGTCTGTACTCTTTTCTGGTGCCGAGATATGTGATTTGTTTCTCGGTTGCTAGGGTAACCCCATCTGGTTGCTAGGCAGTTAACATAGTGATACTTATCAAGTCTCCTTGCCATCCTGATTGAAATAAGTCAACCCGAAGTCTCTATGTTTTTGTGATGCAGAGATATGTGATTTGTTACTCGGTTGCTAGGGTAAGCCCATCTGGTTGCTAGGCAGATACCATAGTGATACTAATCAAGTGTCCTTGCCATCCTGATTGAAATAAGTCAACCCGAAGTCTCTACGCTTTTCTGATGCAGAGATATGTGATTTGTTACTCGGTTGCTAGGGTAAGCTCATCTGGTTGCTAGGCAGTTACCATTGTGATACTAATGAAGTGTCCTTGCCATCCTGATTGAAATAAGTCAACCCGGAAGTCTCTATGTTTTTGTGATGCAGAGATATGTGATTTGTTACTCGGTTGCTAGGGTAAGCCCATCTGGTTGCTAGGCAGTTACCATAGTGATACTAATGAAGTGTCCTTTCCATCCTGATTGAAATAAGTCAACCCGGAAGTCTCTACGTTTTTCTGATGCAGAGATATGTGATTTGTTACTCGGTTGCTAGAGTAACCCCATCTGGTTGCTAGGCAGTTACCATAGTGATACTAATCAAGTCTCCTTGCCATCCTGATTGAAATAAATCAACCCAGAAGTCTCTCTGATTTTGTGGTGCAGAGATATAGTTACTGCTAAACGGTTGCTAGGGTACTCTGTTTAGTTGCTAGGGAGTGGCTTGGCAGCTGCCAATCATGAATCTCCAAAGGCTGCTTGTCAGTATGAATGATATAAACCAACTCCCATGCCTCTGTGACATTCAGAATGGAAGATATCCCTCTATGGATTTTGGTTGTTAAGGTGCTCGACAATGGTTGCTAGGGAGGGGCTAGGAAGTGTTGATTTGATGCATGATTGGCTGTTTGCTGTCCCGAGTCAAACGAGACCACCCTTGTGTTTCTATGACACTTCTATCCGGAGATATCCCTTTGATCTGTTTCAATAGAAGTCTATGGGACTTGTTGCTAAGGTGCTCTTAATGGTTGCTAGGGCGTGGCTTGATAGCTTCACAATGATCCTGAGAGACTGATTGGTCGTCTGAGTAAAATGAGCCCACCCCTGGTCTCTATGACACTGTGATCCAGAGCTATGTTCAATACAAATCCCTATGCCTTTTCATTTCATGGGCCGTCCTACACCATTATAAGTCAATTGGGGCATTTTTGGGCAGCTCCTGCCCCCAGGGGTGCAACTTTTACCCCATATTGAGGTATGCTCTTACAGAGCCTGCCAGCCTCTTCAAATGTGGCAAATCACACGTTTCTGTGAAATCCTCGCTCGGAGCTGTGACGCCTCAAAGTTTGTCACAATGTTAAGTCTATGGGATTTTTCGGCCGCTTTTTTGCCCCTGGGGCAAATACCGTACTCCGATCGCTTATAAAAGTCATAGCACACGTGTCCTCAATAGGCCGTTCGATTTGACACCTCATTTGTGGGTCTATGCCAAACGGTGCGGGACGAGTTAGGTGCCGAAGTTTTGTACGGAGATAGAATAATAATAAAAAGAAAAATAAAAATAAAAATAAGTATGTGAGATTACAATAGTGATGCTTTGCAAGCACCACTAATAAGTATGTGAGATTACAATAGTGATGCTTTGCAAGCACCACTAACTAGAAAAAGTTCGTCGAGACAAACTTTAAGTTGGCTTGTGAAAGTTTGGACCAGAAAGTTTGAAGTTTAAAGTAGTTTGAAGTTTAAATTAGTTTATAGTTTAAATTAGTTTAAAGTTTAAATTAGTCTAAAGTTTAAATTAGTTTGAATTTTAAAGTAGTTTGAAGTTTAAAGTAGTTTATAGTTTAAATTAGTTTAAAGTTTAAATTAGTCTAAAGTTTAAATTAGTTTGAATTTTAAAGTAGTTTGTAGTTTAAAGTAGTTTATAGTTTAAAGTAGTTTATAGTTTAAATTAGTTTATAGTTTAAATTAGTTTAAAGTTTAAAGTAGTTTGTAGTTTAAAGTAGTTAAAAGTTTAACTTAGTTGCTAGATAGATAGATAGATAGATAGACAGACACTCAGATAGATAGATAGAGAGATAGATAGATATTTACCCTCAGATAGATAGATAGATAGATAGATAGATAGATAGATATTGACCCTCAAATAGATAGATAGATAGATAGATATAGATATTGACCCTCAAATAGATAGATAGATATTGACCCTCAGATAGATAGATAGATAGATAGATAGATAGATAGACAGACAGATAGATGCTAGCACGTTTTTAGCATTTTTTAGTACTTCGCTAGGTGATGCTAGCATGTGTTAGCATGATGCTAGCACGTTTTTAGCATGATTTAACACTTCGCTAGGCGATGCTAACATGTGTTAGCATGATGCTACGTTGTTTTTAGCATGTTTTGGCACTCAGCTAGGCGTATGCTAACATGTGTTAGCATGATGCTAAGACGCTTTTAGCATGTTTTAACACTTCGCTAGGCGATGCTAAGCATGTGTTAGCGATGATGCTTAAGACGCTTTTAGCATTTTTTAGCACTTCGCTAGGCGATGCTAACATGATGCTAACACGCTTTTAGCATGTTTTAAGCACTTCGCTAGGCGATGCTAAGCATGTGTTAGCATGATGCTAGCGACGCTTTTAGCATTTTTTAGCATTTCGCTAGGCGATGCTAAGCATGTGTTAAGCATGATGCTATGCACGCTTTTAGCATGTTTTAAGCACTTCGCTAGGCGATGCTAGCATGTGTTAAGCATGATGTTAAGACGCTTTTAGCATGTTTTAAGACTTCGCTAGGCGATGCTAAGCATGTGTTAAGCATGATGCTTAAGACGTTTTAAGCATTTTTAAGCACTCGCTAGGCGATGCTAGCACGCTTTTAGCATGTTTTAACACTTCGCTAGGCGATGCTAGCATGTGTTAAGCATGATGCTAACGACGTTTTTAGCATGTTTTAGCGACTCGCTAGGCGATGCTAGCATGTGTTAACATGATGCTAAGCATGTTTTTAGCATTTTTTAAGCACTCGCTAGGCGTATGCTAAGACGCTTTTAGCATGTTTTAGCCCTTCAGCTAGGCGATGCTAGCTTGTGTTAGCATGATGCTAGCACGCTTTTAGCATGTTTTAGCACTTCGCTAGGCAATTTTAGCATGATGCTAGCACATTTTTAGCTTGTTTTAACACTTCGCTAGTCAATGCTAAGCATGTGTTAGCATGATGCTAGCATGTTTTTAGCATGTTTTAGCGTGTGGCTATGAAGATTTTAGGTCATTACTTTTTGGCTGCTTGATAAATAAATCCTCTGAGGGAGAGAGAGAGGGAGAGATGCAGGGCTGACAGGCCCTTTTTGTCTGTGTGTGTGAAAATGTCAGTTGGGATTTAAATTTCTGAACATTCCGCAATGTTAAGTCAATGGGAGTTTTTTCCGAGTTTGATCGTCATTTTTAGGAAAACCGTAAGTCCGATCAGTTAGAAAAGATATAGCAACTCGAGTCAGAACAGTTTGAGTGTCTGAGCCGAGTTTGGAGTATGTGGAGTTAAAGCTCTAGGAGGAGTTAGATATAGAAATTTCACCGCTAAGAAGAATAAGCGGAATAATAATAAGTTTAAGTAGGATTTCAGTAAGTTGGCTCTCACAAGCCAACTTAATTATCGGAAATGTTTTTTTTCAGTTATTAGTTAAAAAATGCTATCATAACATATTCAACCTTTCTGAGAATGCTGTGCTATATGTATGCAGCATCATCTTTTGTGTACAATTCTTACAATTTAATTAGTAATTTAGATTAACAAGACACAATAGAGCTCATGAATTCAGTATCAAAATTAATCTTTGCAATGCTCCTTACATCCTTACAATCAATGAATTAAAACAAATATATTCTGACAGGATTTGGTCTCAAAGATGGGGTTCTGACAGAAAAATTTATTTTCTTAAGTAATTTCTTCACTTATTTCAAATTAAATTCACGATTTTTATTGTTACGAAGAAATAACAATAAATTAAATTACAGTAAAAAGACACAATAGAGCTGATAAAATCAGTGTAAAAATTAATCTTTGCAATGATGAGGAAAAACAGAAGCAGCATCTGAAATGGCATTGTTTAATGCAGCTCACTTGGAATTTGTAATGACTTAATTAGTAAAGGACATTATTCAAGCTTCATTTTAAACAAGTGTTTAACACAGTTACTTTTGAAATAATTTAAATTTTAAACTAAAACGTTAATGTTAAATTAAAAACCACCACTAGGTGGCAGCAATTCACTTTTATTGAGAGTAATTGAGATGTGGTGAAAAAACTTGCTGGACACAAAGCGAGGCACGCACCTTCCGGGGCAGTCTAGCAGCTAATATACATATATTTTTTGTATAGTCTAGCACTAGTATATATTACAAAAAAAAGATTGTATTATATTGGACTATATGCGTTTTCGCTTGGCGCTCTGTGCTCCATTTAATCCATATTATTCTATTTTATTCAAATTGAGGATTTTGTTCGAGGATTTTGACATTTTTTAGGGTGATGACGTCATAAAATATGACGACAGACATTAGAAGCTTCAAGCGAAAATGCAGATAGTCCAATATAATACAATCTTTTTTTTTTGTAATATATACTAGTGCTAGACTATACAAAAAATATATGTATATTAGCTGCTAGACTGCCCCGGAAGGTGCGTGCCTCGCTTAGTGTCCAGCAAGTTTTTTCACCACAGTGAAAATGTTTTTGAAAATCTAATTTCCAACAAACATGGATTGAGGCGGAATATTTCGTTAGATAAAAAAATTTTGTGAATTTGGGAAATTATTACATCTATCCTTTTTCAAAACATGTTGACTTTTGGACTTTACAATGCTCTGGAGTTATTGGAAATGTTTGGACAACACGAATTGGAAACAATCCTATGCAGCCACCACTGGAATCGAAATCCATGAATAAATTAATCTGTTATATTAATAATAAACACCAGGACACGAAATTTTAATTCTAATGAATGTGAAAATGTATTAGTTCATCGAAAATCACAGAACTTGCTATTGTAGCTAATTACAGATACAACTTTGATTGTTTGTATTAAATTATTCTCTTTGTAAAATAAAAACAAATCAATACAATAGCTTATAAAAACATCACCAATGTGTATTTCAATGCATAGTAAAAACCTTAGACATGTATGAGACACGTATGAAACACATATAGGCCAAACCCAAAATGGCCAAAACAGTAAATGAAGAATATGAACATTCGCTAAACTGTGGGAAAACTAATCTATTTAGAAAGCAATATTTGTTTTACTGTGAGCAAAAATATCATTCTGTAAAATCATTATGAACGAATTCTCCTAAAAGTGGGCTCACTTGAACAAGGCATCTGGTTGTTTTGGGGGAAACCCCGCACATCATTCACTGACGCTTGTGGATCGATTACTCAACACATGTACTCTCTACCTTCCATGTGTAGATCACACACACTACCTTTTGACATTTGTCACAAGTGTCCTTAGTTTTGTTTTTCTTGCAGTTTCTCCACGTACAGAAAACATCAGACGAGCCACGCCAACATTCTCTCCTCCCTGATCAGCTCACACTCTAAACAATAATCTAACATAATGAAGAGCCAACATTTTTTTGTTAATATCTCATCAAATGAATATTTATAAAATGTAATTAATATGTCAAATGTACATTATTTTTAACTTGCTAGTCTATAGGAAGTTACTTTTTCTTCTTCTTTTCAGTATGCAATAAAAGAAAAAAAAAAAAGAAAAAAAGATTAGTGTTACTTACCCAACCAGCTTGTTGGTTTAAAATGGTATTATCCATGTTTTAAAGGTTCTTTGGGAGAATGCCAACAATGTCCATTATCAGCTGTTCTCAAACAGGGCAGGCCAACTCTGTAATTCTCTGCGACTGCCATCTAGTGGTAGCTGCCTGCCTTGCCTTTCAGTTGCGTGTGGATCCTCACTGCTGAAAATGCGGAAAGTCTCAAAATCCAAATGAACCGAACAGGATCCACTGGAACAAGGAATCAATAAATGCACGCGTGTCATCTTCCCCTCTGGAGGGGGAGCCGTAGGAGGCCCGAGAGGCGGAGCCGTAGGAGGCTCTAGTGGCAGAGTCCTGGAAGGCTCGAGAGGCTTGGGGGGGCGGAGCCCTGAGAGGCTCGAGAGGAGGAGGAGCCCAGAGAGGCTTTGGGGGGTAGGTCTGGAAGGCTCTGGAGGTGGAGCCGAAGGAGGCTTTAGGGGCGAAGGCCTGGAAGGCTCAGGAGGTGGAGCCCATGACGGTGGCGCCGTGGGAGGCTCTAGCGAGGTAGGCCTGGAAGGCTCTGGAGGTGGAGCCAAGGGAGGTGGCGCCGTGGGAGGTCCCCGAGGCGACGACCTGGCAGGCTCTGTAGTCTCGGGCGGTAGAGCCGTAGGAGGCCCTAGAGGCGGAGCCGTAGGAGGCTCGAGAGGCGGAGCCATAGAAAGCTCTGGAGTCTTTGGGAGCAGAGCCGTGAGAGGCTCGGGAGGTGGAGCCGTGGGAGGCTCTGGAGGGGGAGCCGTAGGAGGCCCGAGAGGCGGAGCCGTAGGAGGCTCTAGTGGCAGAGTCCTGGAAGGCTTGGTGGGCGGAGCCCTGAGAGGCTCGAGAGGAGGAGGAGCCCAGAGAGACTCAAGAGACGAAGCCGTGAGAGGCTTGAGGGGTGGAGCCATGAAAGACTCGAGGGGCGGAGGAGCCCTGAGAGGCTCGAGGGGAGGAGGAGCCCTGAGAGACTCGAGAGGCGAAGCCGCGAGAGGCGAAGCCGTGAGAGGCTTGAGGGGTGGAGCCATGAAAGACTCGAGGGACGAAGCCCTGAGAGGCTCGAGGGGAGGAAGAACCCTGAAAGACTCGAGAGGGGAAGCCCTGAGAGGCTTGAGAGGGGGAGGAGCCCTGAGAGACTCGAGAGGCAAAGCCGTGAGAGGCTTGAGGGGTGGAGCCCTGAAAGACTCGAGAGGAGAAGCCCTGAGAGGCTTGGAAGGAGGGGGAGCCCTGAAAGACTCGAGAGGAGAAGCCCTGGGAGGCTTGAGCGCGCGATCATAACTCCCAACGGTAGATCCTGTCGCAGAGTGCGCTGAAAACATCCGCTCTAGTGAGCTGCGTAAATCCTCAGCGTGGGGCATTGTGACTGTCTTCGGTAAGGGTTGGTTATTTTGTAACCTGCGCACACACACACACAAGATGAGACAGTCACAATGTCGGAGGAAACTGCTTTTATTAATAGCAGTGCAGGCAAAAGTACAAACAGGGTAAATCCAGAGAAGAGTTGTCGAGGGAAGCGTAGGGTCAAAAGCCGGGGAATCAAAGTGGAGTAAAGGGGCAAATCCGGGAGAGAGTGGTCAACGAAAGTGGGGGGGGTCGAAGCCGGGAAACAGGATCAGAGTAACTAGACGGGACTAGTGGGAAGCAAAAGACAGGGGAACAAGGGGAGCTGGCAAGCTAAGAGGAGGACAAGAGGAGTTCAAAACTAGACGAGACTAGCGGGGGGCAAAGACACGGGAAACTAAATACAATAACCAACAGGCGTGAGACGAAAGGGCAGTGATATATATAGGGGAAAGTGCAGGTGTAAACAATGAAAGGTGATGAGACGAGTACAGGTGAAACTAATGTGGAGATTGAGACGAGTGCAGGTGTACATAATGTTCTGGCGATTGGGAGCGGGCATGTGAGCCCGAGGAGGGAGACCTGCTAACGAGCATGAGAGCTCGTAGGAGCAAAACGAGCGTGGAAGCTCGAGGGAGCAAAACGAGCGTGCGAGCTCGAGGGGGCGGAGCGAGGGAGCGGGGTTCGTGACAGTAATAAATGCCCGCGTGTCTTCTGATCCACAAATGCACGGATTCATTTTTGCATGAGCAATTTTGGATTTATTAATGTAGAACAGACCATAATTATTTGCAAACATGTCTGTATTTGTACAAATCGCTGCACAATCATTCAATCCCGAATTCCACAGATTCAAATCAAATGGCATTTGTTTGTGGTTAGTAAAATACATTCACAAAATGTATCTAGTACATGCACAATTGTGTGTGCATTCATTAATAATAATGAGATTAATATCATTCCATAGCTTTCTTCTGCCATCACTAGCTATATTTTTCCCTCATAATTTTGCCATCTGAGCATCCATCGATCGTTTTCGTTGGACCACGATACCAGTACTGTGTCACGAATTGGGCATGATTGATGGTAGCAGAAAAAAGGAATATGTTCCGTAATAAAGTGGAGAACGAGTGAGGGCAAACGGCCTGATTCCTGTATTCGGAACGCCTGTCGAAACTTCAATGTCACTTTTCATTTTCATCTTAAGTTGACATCTGAAATGCTTTAGTCAGTGATGTATTGACAACAGCAATAGGGGCAGTGTTTCTTCACATCTACTTTGATCTATTGTTTCAAACAAAATCACCCATAAACATTATGTTTGGTGATGTTTGACTGTGGATCACGATCAAGCAGAAGACAGACACTGAAGACATTGCATTAATGATGATGATGATGATGATGATGAAAAAAGCCTGTGAACTAGGCCTACCCATTGTAGTCAAAAGTTAATGAATGGTGTTAATTAATTTTTATTATAATAACACTGATTATAACACTGATGTCATTATTTAAACATATTTTGTTAGCATTCAGAAGGCATAATTAAAAGTCTTCAAGATCATATTGCTTTTCTCTAGACTTTATTCACATATGCGACCTTGAGGTAATATGATTGGGTACATCACTTTCTTATTGGGGTAACTGGATTAAGTTACAGATATTTGTTTTACTATGTAATAATTATTTATAACGGATTACATTTAAAAAGTAACCTTCCCAACTAGTGTTGTCAAAAGTACCGGTACTTCAGTACCAAGTCGGTACTAAAATATAAAAGAAAAACGATACCAGTGTTTCTACAGTACCGGTAGTACCGAGCACCGAATGAATGACCTGCACACTGTCTAACTGACACACGACTGCTTTCAAATGATTCTGTTACCCTAGCAGGTGTTAGACTGTTATTAGAGACATGTCAGAGCAATATAATAAATGATGCTGCAATGCTCACATTTGCGTTACAGGTAGAAAGACAATGTAGCATTATTAGAATGTCTTTGCAAATACAAACAAGTGTTATTATCATGTAATGCAGAACCTTTGTTTCAGTGATATTTTTTAATAAAAGTATATACCAAGTTTCTGCATCTTTCTGGTTTTGGAATGTTTGCGTGACAACAGGCCTCTGCGTCTTGGCAAAAGTGGAGTGCAAAATTTTGTAGGAATTTCCAAGTTGGAAGTCTAACATCATGTAGTGTGCCATTGCACTTTGGAAGGTGGAATTATTTCTTTATTTTTATTTATTTTATTATGCTATTTGTGATATTTTAGTCTTTAACAATTTAACCATGAACAAAACGTAGCCAATGAAATATGCGAAAATATAAACATTTTAACTCTTTCCATAATCATTCCTGCATAAGCATTGAATGAGCATGACTAGTCTTCATACCAGAATGCCAGTGTCCTTGGGCAAGACACTGAACCCCAAGTTGCTCCCATGGCAGGCCTTGCATGGCAGTTCTGCCATCACTAGTGAGAGTGTGTGTGCGCAACGTAGTGTAAACGCTTTGCTAACCGCTAAGGTTAAATAAGCACTATATTTACTATACATTTGGCAGATGCTTTTACTTTACAGTGCACTTATTACAGGGACAATCCCCCCCAGAGCAACCTGGGGTTAAGTGTCTTGCTCAAGGACACGATGGTGGTGGCTGTGAGGATCGAACCAGCAACCTTCTGATTAATAGTTTAGTGCTTTAGCCCACTACTCCATAAGTGCAGACCATTTACCATACATTTATATACTTTAGTTAAAGCCTTCAGAAGTCATAATCACTATGAGAGCACTTATTTCATCACAAGTCATTCTGTATATTTTATACAACTTGTCACGTTTTAAATAAAGAGTTAAAGCAAATCGGACTGTTATGTTTTTATATTGCTAACAAATGGTTATGATATATTGTTGACTGTTGAGAAGGTTTAGAAAAGGCACACGCACATTTAGAGGCAATGTCGGGTCATTTCGATCTTGTCGCGCTTAAAAACATGAGATTAATTGTGAATCGTTTAAATTTACTGACAACTCTCAAACATTTGAACAGTAATTTTACATATTAAGCTTTCTGTATAATGAAATGATAATTAAATTATTTACTTGTAGTTTTTGAAATGTCTGATGAAATTTGAGGTTTAGGTGGTTGTATTTGATATTTTTGCGTTGCATATTTTCATACTTTTTTATTTACACGGTCCGATTCGAAATCTTTTTATCCAAAGGAGATTATTTTGGGAACTCGATAATCATCTGTCATTTTGGCGTGTTGTGAGCGCAGCATTAACTGAGCAGATGCAGATCAGTAGTGCTGGCGGGCTTACGTTTTTGCATATAAATTAATTGATGTTTTTCAATATTTTTTAAACACATTTCATTACTGTTTATAATATGCTATTGAAAATAATAATAATAAAAAACATAGTAATGAGTAATGCAGTTCAAGTCAATCTCGAGTCCCTGGTTCTCAAGTCAAAATCAAATAATTTTCTTCATTTTGTCTTCATTTAATTTGCGACCCCCACCTCGTATAAAGTCCGGCTTTATTTCAGGAGGACTAAAGTTAAAAGTTTATTAAGAACCAAAAATGTAAGGATTTTTTGTTCTGAGAGGAAATTAATCCTTTTATAGCAAATGTAGAGAATATAGATAAATATTAGGTCTGTGAATTGTTTACATTTTTTAAACTACTTAATCGCAGTTTTATTTGATTAAGCACAATTAATCATGGTACATCATTCATAATAATAATAATAATAATTGCAACAAACACTAAAAAATATAGAACTTGGAAGAAATTGGTTAGTCATCCCTTATTTAAAAGCTTTAATCTTTATTAAATTTTTTGCAGATAGTTAATTACACACATTTTTACAGGTATAAATCTTTGATATAAAACAATATGTACAAGTACTATATGTATTTATATATACATAAGATCAGTGGACATGCTGTCATTTCAAGATGATTCAAGACGTTGAATATGTATTAATAGGATCAAATGTGTAGATTCAAATCAAGCTTTATTGACTTAAGTGTACATTGCCAATGCATTATTAGACACTATACATAGCAGATCTAAAACAAATTGAATGCTGAAGTTTAAAATCTCAAAACTATTATTTTATATGGCAGGAGCTTGCTAAATGTTCATGTCCTTCTCAGTATCTATCGTGCACGTGCTGGGTCTCTCTTGTGCAGTTTCGTTTTTGGCAGTGTTTCAGCGATGCAAAGAGATACTGCATAAGGCCGTGTTCCAGTGAGGTCTGCTTCAACCTTGAATAAAACATTGCCCTCTGTTTTGCTCTGTCTTGTAATGTCATTCCAGGGATTGTTTGGAGTTTGAGTCATGTGACAAAGCCAGAGGAACTGTGCTCCAAGTGTATCTAAATCTCACCTCTGACCCCAATCGGCTGACCGACTTGATTTAGTGTTTTAAAAATATAATCTTTTTAATGATTAAATTCACATAGTTGAACAGAACACTATTGTGACAGGGTGGAGGGCGGGGCCATGTCGTGATGCTACACACGCCACCCCTAATCAAGCTAATCAAGCCTCTGAGAGGGATAAAGGCCGACTGGAGACTGCAGTGGGACAGAGAGAGATTTATGGGCAGCTGTCCGACACCTGTGTGTGTCTGTCTTTTTGTTTGTTAAAAATATTATTAATATTGACAAGCCGGTTCTCACCTCCTCCTTTCCATTAACACTGGTGCTGAAATCTGGGAAGGAGGCGGCGAGAACCGGCTTGTCAATATTAATAATATTTTAATAAATGAATACTGTTTGAGCAGACAGAAAGGCAACGGTAACTCAGATAACCATTCTGTACAACTGTAGTAGGCATAATAGCATCTCAGAATGTACAACATGTCAAACCTTGAGGAAGATACAACAGCAGACTACCATGTTTGGCACTTTATTAGGACCATAGTGTTCCTAAGAAAGTGCTGTGATAAAACTGCTCATGTCTAATTTCTAAATCCATGAGTGAGAGAATCTGGTATGGCACAATGACCCACTAAAGAAGGGTTAAACTGCCCTTGTGTTGACCCACACTTACAAAACGACACAATATTCTATATTTGCATACATTGTAGCCTATACATTTGTATACATTTTATTTCTAACACATTATAAAAGGGCAGATTTGTAACCCTTAAAATTTAGATGTTACCACATGAATCACTTTGTATGAACAAATGATACTGATATCGCTGTTGCTAACTTTAAAACTAGCGGGTTGATGTCGTGTGTCAGAAATCCAGTGATGTTGGTATTAACGATTCTCTCTGACCAATCAGTGATCTGCAGGATTTTGACGTCACATTTAGTATCGGTTCAGCACGCTTGGAAACTGGACCAAGGTGGTACTAAAAAAAAAGTATCAGGTACTATCCACAGTGGAAAACCCCAGAAATCGAGCGGAGTCAAGTTGTACCATGCAGTGGAAAAGCCCCAAAATAGTGCACGCCAAGTGTATGACGTTATTGTCATGGTATCCAGATACATTTGCAGAAGGACTAGAATGAAAGTATTGTCAAATGAACATGCAACGCTTCGACTGCAAACGATACCAAAGACAAGAGCGAGAAGGAAAATTTGTACATCAAATGCAAGTAGAAAAAAATCTGAGCAAACCAGCTGAAACCAGGACATAATTACAATGTTTAGAGAATTGTCAGGACACACCTCTTCAAAACGGGACCAGTGGTTATTTTGGAGAGGGGTGAATTAAGACTTTTTACAGCCCTGTGGAAACCCTACAGAAAGTACTATGGTAAAATAAGGGAAAAGCCTGATGCAAACAAAACCTTGTGACTAAACAGTCCCAATACTTTTGTGAATAATACAAATGTATTATGCAACTCATTTATCCTACTTTGATAAGCAGATCTTGTTTCTGCTTAATCACTTTTAAATACATTCTCAACTATCTTCCTAACTTTTTTACACAGATGAAGAACCTTAAATCTTGCTCTGAAAGAATTACTGCATTTTTATCATTTATTATTCATGTATTAAAACGCATTGAGAAATCTCCCCCTCCCTCTGCTCTAGATAAACCCATTGCCAATAAAACAGACCCTTGTTTAATAGAATAAAAAAAGAAAATTGGTACATGTTTATTGGTTCCCATTTTTATTTGCCACATAGAATAATAGAATTCATAGTCTAGTATTTAATAGTCTTTCAGAGTCTTTCTAGAAGCACAAGCTTGTTTTTTAGCTTCATCCTGAGGGGTGGAATCTTAGACCATTCCAATGCAATGCTTTGGTATCCTTGGATGAAGATCAAAGGTTTGTGAGAGTCTTGGAGCATTGATATCTTGGTTGCATTTGCTTCCATTAATAGATGGGTATACGTTTTCAGAATTGGATCATCAAGAGTCAAATCCTCACGTTTGTCATATCTAGGAATTGAAAGAAAACATTTAGATAAATCTGTCCCATTACATGAAGCATTTATCTTTGATATTAACATGGTCACTCACTTCCAGTTACTGTTGAGTTCCAAGAAGCGCGAGACTCCCGTTTGTGCAGCAAGTACGTTGATGTGTAATGATATATCTGTGCAACAAGAATGCAACGTAATCAGAACGCTTGCATGTTTCAATAACAATGCATTAATAAAACAATGAATTCAACACACCTGCTGCTACTGGCTTTAATCGATGTAGCTCTTGCATTGCTATCCCTCCAGGGTAATTGTGATGCGAAACATACAGTGAAATACTAGAGTAAACGGCATTTAACATCAAGTGTCCTATCACAAATACGGACCAAATTTTATACATCTTGGACTTGTGGTAATTGTTCAAACTGTAACAAAAACAGATGGAAAAGTAATTATAAATTAAAATCATCCAACTGCCTCCAAAAACAAGTCAACACGATATGGCATTCGCTAAAGCAATAAACCGTGGAACAGCAAAATGATAAAAGACACCAATGTTCAATAAATTCATGTTTTATAATAGGATGATTCACATGAAACTTGTCGAGATTACCTGGTCATATTTAACACCAAATAAAAAAAGACATTAATTTGAACAAGTTAAATGTAGTAACGTTATTATTTTCAGAACACTTGCACATTTAACCTCCAATTCTCATTACCATAATGTGACTGGGCTATTTACTTTTCCCTTGATGATTCTCATTAACGTAAATAAAACTTGTACAAATAGAAAAACAGGCGTCATTTTCTATTTGCATGATATGATTTCGATAATTCGAAGAAACAATTATTTTACACAGTCATTTATTATACTATCCGTAGGCTGTATTAATACTGTACAATATTAATATTGAATGTACTGTAAGTGCACATTTAATAGGTGTTTATCTGCATTTAAAGTTGGCTTCGAATGTGGCTCATCCAATCAGACTTCAGAATCTGAAATATCCGTTCAATAAAATTATTATTTTTTTTGTCAGTTTCGTAAAGTGATGCATTGAGGTTGGTGACGTCATCCAAAAAGAACATTTCAGAAGTCGAGGAAGTTTTTACATTATGCTCAAAGATGATGAAGATAAACATACTTTGAAATAATGTGAACTGATGTATTTTGCACAATAAGACCAGGAACATGTATTAAGAAAGTGACTAGGGTCCTGTTTACTTTAAACATAATATAACACGTATTGATGGGGAGGATTGTTCAAGAAAATTGCCAATTATGACTCTCAAAATGTGTTCAACTTACATTAAAGAACAGCCGCGGGCAGCGATTATGTTAAAAACAGGAAATGTGTAGATTATGAAGCGGAGCTCCTTGTGTGGCAGAAAGGAGTACAGCAGAATGAAGCCTACAGCTGGAATGAGCAGTTTTATTGTCCGTCTGTCCATTAGGCCTGGCGGGATAAATAATATTGTGCTGCCTAGAGCACGAGGCAGGGCAGAGTAGAAGTACCACAGGTAAGGGGAGGTGTAAGGCACAGAGGAAGTCAAGGAAATATAGGAAATAAGGCAGGCGAAATTGACAAGATACAATATGATATCCTTATATACATGTTTTCAAACTGACAAAGTTTTCATGCACACATTGATAAATGTATTTGCATCTTGCTGTATGTTAAAATCCATCCAGCATTTTTTGTGATGTCCTGAAATTTGCATTAAAAAAAAATGGCAAGATGGAAACCCAAATACTGACATCAAACGTGGTGCAACACATTAAAGGGTCCATATATAAATATTTATCACTGAATAACCACTTATAGATGGAAGAAAAGAAGTCATACCAGTTTGCAATCACATAAAGGTGAGTAAATGATTATTTTTGGGTGAACTTCATCTTTAAACTATAGGCCGTTCTTAAAAGGATATTCCCCAGTTGGAGCTTTTATTCAAGACTGTGTTGTACCAGAGTACCTGACCCTCAGGCCAGAGCAGCTTATTCCAGAATACTGTGTCAACCATCACAGTGAGACCTATAAAAGACAGCAAACACACTTATGGGTATATGTAGGTTTCTCATCCATTATTTTAGAAAGACTGGTGGGATGTTAATAACATCTGGACTATGTTTTCCATTTCATACTTGGATGACAGGCAAAACATGTGGATGTAAAATTTTGCATCAAAATAAATGTTATCTGACCATTCAGAGCCATACTTATTTCAAGTAGTACTAGTAGGCAAAAAGAAGAGGAGGAGGAGGAGAACAAATACATTGTATGCATCACTAACCCAATGATAAAATGCCAGCTGGTATGGCATGGTAAAGCAACTGTAGAAAAGTGAGTTTTCTGCTCATGAGTGACATCAACAACATCAATCCCAGGAAGAGGCACAGTTCAGATCGGAACACAATAATGACCAAAGCAGAGAGCCAAATGAAGGGGCAGTGTCTCTGAGCCATCCAGAACGTGAACGTCAGCAGAACTACACAAAAAAACACAGTCTGGTGAAACACTGTATGCAAACATTACCAAAAGGGTAAATGTCACAAAAACATGTCAAGGTCAAATTATGCATTATGTAATGAGAATTGGGGGTAAGAAGAGCTCTAATAGTCATGGAAACAATGTCAAAACACACACACACTAGGGCTGTCGATTTAAAACGTTATTTCAGTGCGATTAATTTGACTAAATATAACACGTTAAAAACATTTACACAATTAATATGGACCGTAATAAGGAAGATTCCTGAGAAATGCAAGCTTGTAGTACCACCTGTTTACTCCAGAGGGCAGTAAGTGAAACTTCAGCTGTGTGGCAATGCCCAGTTTATACAGTGAACAAAACACTTCAGCAGAACAACACAAACATGCGTTACGTTCTTGCGTTCAAAACACTCGGAGCGCGAACTACGGGATCTCAAGATCTGTTTAAAGATTGAGTATTGAACTATATTTAACTTGACACAGTGACTTAAACATGTTATTTTTATGACGCAGCGCACCCGAGACACTACACAAGCATGTCTGATGCAGGTGTTCATTGACGGGCCTTAAACAAGCCCTCATAATAAATCTCCAATTGATTGGCAAATTCACTTGTGAAATGGATTGCTGTGAACTGTATGCCAATGATTGACTTATGATCAATAATATAGTAGTAAACAATAAATTGTATTCTAAAGCCGCTTTTTGTTTTGTCTTATCAATTATTAACTCTTCTCCCACAAGAATGTAATGCATTTTAATTATCTGAATTTGTATTTTTATATATATATATATATATATATATATATATATATAATTTTTTAATATTTAAAAGATAACTATGTATCAGTATTTCATCATAATATATTGAATAATTTTTATATGAGGGGCTTTATCAGCAAATATTTGTCTATGCGATTAATTCATCAGGACACCATGTAATCGATTGACAGCCCTAATATATACATATACACACCGACGCATGGACTCTACAAGACTTCTGATGGTGTATTGTGGTATCTGGCACCAAGACATTATCAGCAGATCCTTGAAGTTCTGTAAGTTAAGGTGGAGCCGCCGTAAATCCGACTTGTTGGTCCAGCACATCCCACAGATGCTCAATCGGATTGAGATTTGGGGAATTTGGAGGCCTGGGCGACACATTGATCATGTTCCTCAAACCATTCCAGAACAATGTTTGCAGTGTGGCAGGGTGCATTATCCTGCTTAAAAAAAGCCACTGGCATCAGGGAATAGCATTGCCAGGAAGGGACTGACTGGAGTCACTAAGCACACCCTGGTTTTGACTCCAGGGATGATAGTCAGCGTCAATACTTGCTGAGCTACCCAGGCCCCCAACATAAATGTCTTTTAAATCATAAATGACACAACAGTGTCTGACATTGGCAACAAAATGCCAAAATCTATAATGAAGTAACTTAAACAACAGCACTGCATTTATTTTGTTTGATTGTAATGAGAAAAACTCATATGAACTCACATTTTCATGTTTTTCTTGAGAAAAATGTGTTTGTCTACACTCAAGTCATTTATTTTTGTACAGCACTTTTTACAAAAAAACGTCAATTCAAAGTAGCTTTATAGAAAATCATGCCTTAATGTCTTAAAGCCCACTGTGAACAAGCTAATGTGACTGTAACAAGGAAGAAACTATTCAATGTTATTTAGTAAAAAAAACTCTTGATGAACCTAATGTCTGGTTTTACGATATACAGCATGTAAATAATCCAATATTTTTTAGTGGCTTGAGCAAAAACCGATCGGCACATTCAATATTTTGGCCTATTTTGGAGTATGACATTTTACATGAGCCTTTTTGTTCATTCATTTATAATGTTTTCCCTTAAATTTGGTTGGTAAAACTTTGGCCGTCTTCAAAATGATAGCATTATGTTAGCAAATATTAAAATAGAGAATGTTTTATACTTGCATAGGAGTGTATATATGAACTTGATTTACGGTTTCGTTTGGCAACAGCTTGTACCTATAGGCAGAGCGATGACATTAGGGAGAGTTCTGGTGCTGTAGAACATCAGGTGGAACTGTGAGGTGCAGATGAAGCAAAACAAACAGGCCACCAGTGACCCAAACTGTTTCCACACCTCTCTCTGCATCCGCCAGAGTGTCAGAACCACACACAGGCCAAGAACTCCTCGCACTGCAAAACACAGAACACCACAGGGTCATTACTGCTCATCACTTTAAGCAATAGTTAACCTCAAAAATAAACCTTTGTCATTATTTACTCTTAATTTTGCCACGTCATTCCAAACTAATATGCTGGGAGGTTTTTGATTTTTCCCCCCATGAAACACTAAATAATTTTTATTTTTTTTGTCAGTATAATATGACAGTGTAATGGAACAAATGGAACCCCTTATGCAAGTGAGTGAAATAATATGCTCGCACAGCCTTTGACGATTTGCTTATATCTGGTTTGCTTTCACGTCACTTGAGATTTTTGACGTGGATATGTATATATATGGCATCACGTTCAGAGGTTGCTCTAGAAAACAATCTTTGTTCGTCACTCTGACATACAGAATTTTCGTCATGATCTATATTAATCCATCATAGGCTACTTTATTTTATAAGTACTACGGCTACATTCAGGGACATACCATCCATTATAATGGCAAATACATGACAGTGGACACCTCTTGCATGAGTGTGATGAATCCAATAGTTCTACCCATTAACCGCTGCGCTGAAACAAGATTTTTTAACTTTGCCGGTTACGTGCGACTATAATAAATAACAGTCCAATCGGAACATTTGAAAAAGCACACACACTGTACATGCTCAAGTTCATGGAACTTATTCGGGGTTATGAAATCGAAACACCATTGGTGTAAATTAGGATGGCACCAGTTAATCCACATCTACATACAAGGGAATAACAGGGCACACACACACAGCGGGAGTGCATGTAGTGTGTGTGTGTGTGAGAGAGAGACAGAGAGAGAGAGAGAGAGAGGAAAAACATGGTTAAAATCATTTTTGTGTTTCTTTTTTATCTGTCAAAATCAAGTCAAGTCAAGTCAAGTGGTTTTTATTGTCGTTTCAACCATATACAGTTAGTACAGTACACAGCAAAACGAGACAACGTTCCTCCAGAACCGTGGTGCTACATAAAAACAACAAAGGACCAACACAGGACCACATGAGACAACACAACGAAATAAAATACCTATATAAACTACCTATATATATCTATATAAAGTGCACGTGCAAACATGTGCAAAAAGTACAGGACAGTACAACAAATTACTGACAATGAACAGGACAATAGACAGTGCAGCGCCGACCAGTACTCAGTAGTGCAAAAAGATGACAGTTTCTAAAAATGTAAACATAACATACTATGAGATAATGTTCTATGCACATAGCAGTTATTGAGGTAGCAGACGGTTATAAAGTGACAGTTATTAAAGTGCAACTCAGGACACGTGTGTGTCAAACCAGTCTCTGAGTATTGAGGAGTCTGATGGCTTGGGGGAAGAAGCTGTTACACAGTCTGGCCGTGAGGGCCCGAATGCTTCGGTACCTCTTGCCAGACGGGAGGAGGGTAAAGAGTTTGTGTGAGGGGTGACAGACAGCATCTGAAATTATCAGTCAAATTCAAAAATCAGTAAATGACGAAGAATTTTCGGTTAACACAACTCCTGAATTCATGTTAAGTGTTTGTTTGTGCCCCACCAGAAATAATGAGTGTCACTCATTACTTTGTGTTCTTGTGGAGTCGTTCGACATCATCCACTGCCCAAGTTTAATCCCGATACTCCATAAACGAGACTGCATAAAAATTACCCAGATGTGTTCTTGATCAGGTCAAATATTAAGGATGCATCAGAAGGACATTTATCATTGTGTTTTCCCGCAAGACTTTTTAGTTGTGAACTCCAGCGCACTACTACAATATTTCTTGTATTCAGAGGCGTCATGTCCATTCAGACTGAGGGGGCACGTGCCCTCTTAGATTTTTGAATCAAGGGCATTTTGAATGAATTATCTGAAATTCCCAAAACTTATTTGTACCTTGGATAGTTAAATTAAATGATTATTTCATGTAAAATAGAATGTCTGTGGCAGAAATATTTATTCACCGGTCTAAATCGTGCTCTCAGGGAAGATCGAACCCCAAGGGAGAATCATCAGCTTCAGTGAAGTTAAAGTTTGCCAACTATGTCTTCTCTCTGTGGAACAGAGAATCAGTTTGTTTTACGTATAGTCTACTTAATATGGATTAAACAATATTTATGTTTTTGTTTGATCTGTCGCTGTTCATTTACTTAGGTGCTGGAATGCATTTGACAGAATTTGCAACGTCTTTTCATTCTCTTGCTTTATGTTTAAAGAAAGCAGCGGAGTACTACGAAACCTCTGACCTGACTCTGTGAAACACCGCCTTTGACATTGACCCTGCCTCAATTCTCAGTTGGCCTTGAGGTGGCACAATGAATCCCCGGAAGTGACACTGGCCCTGGCATGCACTAGCAAGCTCTCATTTGGCCCGATAGTGGAAATGCAGCCAATGATAACCAGCGAACCAGGCCTGTAATAATTTGGTTCACTTCACGTTTTGAGAAATGCTCCAAATCCTTTAGAGGGTGGCAAAAAACAGAGAGTACCTTGAGACTAATGGTTTGCAATTCAAGGAAGACCTGATGCCCGCTGACAGAAAAGCAAGACACCAGTTGTAGACAGAAGTGGAGAGTGCCATGAGAGCGGTAAAGATAGCCTACTATGTTGGACCGAAGCCATATGTGGACAGAGTCCATATTTGACTGAAAGACAACATAATGTAGTAAAGATGAAGTTGGTCTGGATACACGCTTCACATTGTAAAAAGGTGACTATGACTAACCAATGCAATTGAGGAGTGTCCAGGTAGAAGTGCTATTACCCGCTCCCTGGTTCACCTACACTGCTGCTGAAAAGGCTAGTAAAGAGACAACCCCAGTAAAGAAATAAACATGGGAACAATCACCCTTGGTAGGGAATGCTTGGAACCTGGAAAGCATGTAGATGTGATTGAGGAGGGGGTACCTTTTCTATAATGTTCATGCACAGTGGGGTCAAGATGTGTTTTTTCAGCAAGGGCTATGGCATGCATGAAACTGACTGGTAACACACCATTGACTAATAAAATGTTAACTATTGCAGACAGAGGGCTTCAGATGGAAAATAAATTCAGAGAGTAGGGATGAAGACACAGCTTGAAATTTAATTAGGCAACTAGGTGGAGGCAGTGTTATTGGAAAACACACACATTATACAGAGAGCAGTATTCTGCACTGTTATGGGACAGCATATGGCATGCAGTGTTATGTCATTCCCTGTACGGCCCACCTGTGTCCTTGAATTGGTCAAGCCTTGGGCGACAGAAGGGAGGATGGAACTGATGTGAACTCGTAGCCTTTGTATTATGGCCCCAGAGTGTCCTTCAATGAATAAATGTCTTTCTTCTTATGCTTGTTTTTCATAATGTACAAAGCAACTGTTTGTACTGATTCTGCTATTATGTTTATCACATTTCTGCTATGCTGTCATCTGTAAGTTTCTAGAATGTTAATTGTTAGTTGAGCTTATCCTTTGCAATGTCTCATGACTATAAAAGTCTGTGTTTGCCACCACAAAGTTTTTAATTTTATCCCCTTTTCTCCCCAAGTTGACATGCCAAAATCCCAATGCTCACTATGTCCTCGTGGTGGTGCAGTTGCTCACCTCAATCCGGGTGGAGGACAAATCTCAGTTGCCTCCGCTTCTGAGACAGTCAGCCCGCACATCTTATTACATGGCTTGTTGGGCACGTTACCGCGGAGTCTCTGCGTGTGGTAAGTTGTCCATGCACAACTTACCACACGCCCCATCGAGAGTGAGAAGCACTATATCGTGACCATGAGGAGAGTAACCCATGTGACTAACCTCCCTAGCAACCAGACCAATTTGGTTGCTTAGGAGGCCTGGCTGCAGTCACACAGCACACCCTGTATGTGTGTGTGTCCCCAAGTGTTCGCTCTTGTGAGGAAAGCCGCAATGCTCTGTATTTTTGTTGCTATGATTCATGAAGCTTTTCATTCAACTCAGAGAGTCTGAATTTCCACCTTTCACTTGAGGAAAGTGTAACGGAATGACACTTTATATCAGATATCAAACTTGGAAACTCAAACGGAAATCTTCGTTCATTTTGTCGAGATGCAGGCATGTTACATCATACAGGGCAGGGAGGTTTAGTCAGTGACAATCATTCACTTTTATTAAATAATATCAATTAAGGAGCTGTCTGATTTAGCAAAAACCAGTTAACTTTTTAGTTAACGAATAAGCAGTTAGACTAATCACTTTTGTGGCAGGCAAGCCATACGTGTGTCAGCGTCGCCCATTTTAACAAGCAAGGATTTAAGCAGTTCTGCCCAAGAGGCAGTGGAGCAGTGATTCCAGATAGAGACTAACCTCTCATCTATACAAAGCGATTAAAACCTGGAAAAGCTGACCGCCACAACACCACAGACAATTTTACTCAGCACTACCACTGAAGCCACTCACTCCTCACCACCCCAAAAGAGACAGCGAGCTTCCCTATCACCGATACCAACTCACACCAATTCATATTTGAAGCACTGTGGCTAATTGAGGATAATTGTGTTGAACTTAATCCACTTCTGTCTCCGTGCCTCATTCATTGTGCCACACTTTCAAAAAAGTTCAAAGGAATTTCTTTTTTTTTGGGACATGTAGGCTACCATGGTAACCATTCAGAACCATGGTATTACTATCTTGATACATCATTGTACCATGGATCTGCCACAGTACTGCTGTTAGGTCCTAAATAAAGACAGAACATAGTAAAATACATTTAATCTGGAGTCAACAAATTGTCTCAAAGAACATCAAATATTTACCAGAAGTGACTTTTCTAGAGGTGTTGTTGATATTGAGAGCGTCTACACGAGAGAGGCGATAAAAGTGTATTGTAGTTTAGATGTTCACAATTATTTCCTCAGTGGCAAGTTCGGGAATATTGGATCGTCCTGATATACGTCATAATGCGGTTAACTCTGCAAGCGTGTGACTTGCAGACAAGAAAGATTAAAAAATAATTCCTTTTGTGTCTCTTTCTTCTGTGGTAGCTTCTATACTACTCCAGCTGAAAACTTGGCAGTGTGACACTGCAGATATTGTTGATTTTTGTATGACAAATAGCTTGTTAGGTTTCTCATTTGTAAGTCACTTTGGATAAAAGCAATAGCAATATAGCTGCAAGCATCTATGACGGCCCCAAGCACCATGGGTCCATTCCTTTTGGAAAACAATGCAATGTTGACACATGCATTTGGCATATTTTAAACAATACAAGAACATTTGCCCAGCCCTAATGGCCAACGACTCTGACGTGTGTGCAAAATTTCATATTGGAAGAAAGGAATGATAACAATTAACGTGTTGCCATGGCAACACTATTTAAGATATCAAATATCCCTTGACAATTTTACATCAGCAGTGTCGACATAATTGTAAAGAATTTTGAAGCAATTCATGTGAACTTGAGAGTGCCATTTCAAAGTCTGTTAAGTGTCATATTTCCTTGGGGTTGCTACAGAGCTCCACATACATGTCCATTTTCAAAGTGCCCCCCCCTCCTCTCCACACTTTCAGTGCTTGGGCCCCAAATATGACTGAAATACAAACGACTTGTGCAGCTTCATTCATTCATTATAATGGGGTGATCTATGGGGCGATCTATAGTCAATTTTAGAGCCCATAAAAAAAATACACTGACTTAATTAGCCAGCTAAACTCTTACTATCAAACTTAATATTAGTTGGCAAAACTGTCATACACCTACTAGAGAAAAACACGTGCTACAGTTGTTAGTACCTATCCACGCACCTCACTTTACTGCAGTGGTTCACGCGTACATTTGTGGTTGCATTTTCAGAAATCTAAACACTTAAGTTCCATTAGTTCCAGGCATCTAGGGAGCATCCAGCGGTCAACAACATGGTCCACATTTTAATAATGATATTCGATTACAATCGTATTAATGTTTTTAACGTTACTTGTGTTAAAGTCACTATGAGCGAAGCACCTCCCACTCTTGTTTTGAATGGGTTTCCAACAACTATCCAGAAACAGACGAAGTCTATATACTTATACATAACATTATACTTGCTAGATAAAGTATACCTCTGTGATGTTATAATTTCACAATTACAGTACGATACTCCAGCTTCATGTCGAATGAGCAAGTGAATGATGACTATGTTTCCTAACAGTTACTTTAATCATATCATCTGTCTGAAAGTGGCAAATATTACACAACGGGACAGCAATGCTTAGGCACTCTGCAAGCTTCATATCATATGTATTACACTTATTGGAGATCTGAAATTATTTGTATACCTTTACGAAATAATTTAATATTTGTTGTGATCAATCATTTTATTTAAGAAAGAAGAGTAGTTTGCTGTGACTCGACACTTTTACTATGGCTGATTATGATACCCCAAGCGTGTTATCGCCCTGAGATTGTACTGCAAATGTATTGGCTAGGTGCCATGCATGGAGTCAATTGCACTTCCATGTTCTTGATGCATGCGCAGAGTGCAAGGAAACGTAATCAAACTTGAAATCATGATCGCAAAGGAGACAGTTGATGTCAAGAATTATAGTGAAAAGGATTGCATTTCTCACCCACAACCGATTGGATCACTTCAGTCATATGGATTACTTCTATGCTGCCTTTATGTACTTTCTGGAGCTTGAAAATTTGGCCCAATTTATTTGCATTGTATGGACATATTTACATTATATCTCCATCAAAATATCTTCATTTGTGTTCCACGGAAGAAAGTTTGTGACGGCATAAATGTGAAAATTTGTTGTTTTCAATTGTTTATATATTAATCGTGACGGATCGCGAGAGAGACGCAAATAACGGTGACGGATCAGGAGGGAGTGAGAGTGCAAGTGCGAGGTGGTGGCAGGTAAAAAAAGATTGGCAAAGATTTGACCCTCTCTCCTACTTCTTTACTTATCCTATTATGCTTTTTGGGATTTTACCTTTCCTTTAGTGTAATACAGCCATTTGTGCATGTTTGCTCCTCCTGAACTGCCTGAAACTGCCCTGGTTTGCAGTCCAGCCATTACTTCTGTGGCTATGTAACATATTTGCATAATGCCCGCCTAAGGGCTACTTCGGTTATGGTAAGGGGCGTTACATTTCTGACACCTGCTCTAATCGGTTGACCAATCACAACAGACTGGACCAGCTAAACAATCAGAGCACACTGGGCTTTTCGGAAAGGGGGGCTTTAAAGAGACAGGAGCTAAATCAGAGTGTTTCAGCCAAAGGGGGAGAAGAGGTGCTGCAGCAATGTCCAGTATGAGAACAATAATGTGTATTTGAACATTAAACATGTAAACATGTTGTAGACCCCCTAAAATAAAATTATGAACCTGTAAATGAGCATAATATGGGCTCTTTGAGGGCTAAGTCTGAAGAAGCATATGAAACTTCATACAGTCTGGACAGAAGGTGGCGCTATAACAGTAAAAATATTAAAATACATGTACCTTAATTGGATAACAATGAATGTGAATGCATTGGTGTTAACAAATATCAGAATAAAAAAAAAAAAAAAAGGCAACATTTCTACTTTTAGAATACAAATAATGTTGTGAGCTTGTGTGTTAAGAGTTATTGTTCGTAGACTTCAATAATTGCTTCTTGAAGTTATATTTCATGCAAAAAGTATTCTTATTTAATATAAAAATACTAGTCATGTATTAAGACATACCAAGGATCTGAGTGTAAAACTTTGGTGCTTGAAGGACGGTGAGGACACAATTCACTGGTGCACTGAGCGCTGATATGTACAGTGGTCCAAGAAAAGTGCGGGGAACCACACCAGGAAACTCATGATGATCATACTGGAGAAACAGGAAGAACAATGATTTAACGAAGACCTATTAGGGGTATAGTTAGTCCAGTGCTGGATAACACAAACAAATACTATGGTATCACCATTTATTTATTTTTTTGGGTAATTTACTAGGGTACTATTATGTTATTTGGGCATATATCACAATACCATCACAGAACTATCATGTTTTGATCAACATGTTACCTTGGCTCTTTATTCACCTTTTGACATGCAATCCCATGGTATTCTGGAAAGAACCTTAGAGTTCCAAGTAAATATCTTGCTATAAAAAATGCCAATTATTCAGTACCATTTAAATTGAAGTCCCATGGTAATGCTTTTATTAAACTGTCCAAAATCCATCTAAACAAATTTATCAAAAGATAATTTAGACTTTTTGAGTGCATCAAAGAGAACAAATAAGCATTTTATTTACAGCTCTGGAAAAATTAAGAGAACACTCCAAATGTTCAGTTTCTCTGGATTTACTATTCTTAGGCATGTGTTTGAGTAAAATGAACATTTTTGTTTTATTCTATAAACTACTGACAACATTTCTGCCAAATTCCAAATACAAATATTGTCATTTTAAAGCATGTATTTGCAGAAAATAACAGTTATAAATAAAAAAAAAGTTCATATTCATTTATAAACAACACAATACTAATGTTTTAATCAATAATCCTGATTTTTAATCACAGCTTTCATGCGTCTTTGCACACTTTCAACCAGTCTTTCACGTTGCTGTTGGGTGACTTTATGCCACTAAAGCAGGAATTCAACAGACACTGACTGCAATGGCTGCCATAGAAATGCTGATTTAAGAAACAGTTGGGGTGGTCTCTTAATTACATAATAAAGATGTTGAAAAATAATGAATTAAAAATAAACTGTAAGCTTCTTCGGAATATCATCTTACCTTTTCAAAATCAAACCTGTGGTAGAGAACATCATGAATCGCTTGTAAATTAAAACTTTCCTCAACTTTGGTGTAGGGACACGTAAACAAATGTAAAAATATAACACCAATGATTAAAAATAAGAGAGAACGATCATATAAAGCTCCTTTCCGAGCCATCACAACGCGAGATTATTCTTCCGCATACGCACAAATCTGCTCCAAATAAATATAAATAGCGAGTAGAATGGACATTGATCGAAAACAGTCCAGAAATGGGCGTTTTCTCTAAACGGTCATGTACGACGAGCCTAAATAATCGTCTGTTTCTGTTTTTGCGGTGTTCTTTCAGTTAAATTGATATTAAAGTTTCTCGTTGTCATTATTCAGATGTTAATAATAGTTCAAACGGTGTTGTCATATGTATATAATACCTGCTACTTTTCACAGTGCTGGTCAGGATGGCCCAATCACAGTCGTCCATGATTATTGGAGGAGTTTTTTTTTTTTTTTTTAAGTCATTTTCATATATTATGGCACGTTTCGATTTGTATTCTTATCAGTATTCATTCTAATTAATAGATTTGAAAGATTATATGTCGTGCACATACGTCTTCAACAAAAACCGTCCTGAGATTTGAATGCGACTCAATAGAGGAGTCGGTTGTCTGAGCCATTGAGCGCCCTCTGGAGGAAGATACATAGTACACTGTACGTGCAACCATTCTTTGCGCGAAAGAGGAACCAATAATCGTTTAATATTAACATTTCCAAATAAAGGTGAAAGTTTCAGCATTCATCATTTTCCCTCTATTTAGATAATATATACATTATTTACAACGATATTATATCTATCACTGCCTGATGACAACTTTAAGGCCTATTCTCACTTTTTTTGTGTTTCTTAGTTGTGATTCTTAAATGCTCATTTCAAGCAACTGCATCATCTTGAAATTAGCATACTATTGATTCATTTCTATATTCAGTCATTTAAAAAAAATAATTTTTAAAACACATTTAAAAAAAATAAAAAATGGCTTCAATATAAAACAAAATGAAGCCATGGTTGTTGTTTTTTTTTTTTTCATGATAAACAAAATGAAGCATTGTTTAGTTTAGTTTTTTTAAAATAATTTGACATATTCATTAAATTCCTAAAAAATTTAATAATAATAATAAAAAAAAATAACATTCATTCATTCGTTCGTTCGGAGGTACACAGCCACCTCATATTAGTATCTTTCTTTGAATGTCCCGCGCGTGGCTTCATTTCATTGGTTCAGAAGTTGACTGACAGGAGCACTTTACAATCACATAAAGCGGCTGAGGCGGAAACACGAATGTGGAGCTTTAGAGAGCCGGCATGGAATATGCATAAACGTGTCCTAATTTTCGACATTAGACGTTGATTCAGGGCATCTTAAGCAGCTGGAGGCAACCCAGAAAAACATTGTTTATTTTTTTATCGGACATGAAGCTTTGAGCTAGATAATAAAACTTGGATGGGAAACATGGTAGTCGTATTTAATGTTTGTCAGTTGATATGTATTGTTTTTCTTTTTCAATTTAGACCTGTCTACACAAAGGACTTTAAAGCATTATGTTCAACATGCAATCAAATATCCAGCAATTTTGACAAGGTATGTATCTTTATTTATGATGTCTATCATTGTCTATAACTGAACAATGTTTAAAATGGTTTTGTGCGACCTTCGGGACATTTTTGTCTTTTTGTTTTTTCGATAATTTTTTCTGTATTAATGCCAACGGCATACATTTATCCAAAGATGTGTATTTTTGGGGGAATTTTGATATTTCAACCTCAGTTCCTGTAGTACATCTATAAGACACTGTGTACACAAAATAGTTACCCTCACTTCCTTCAGGACAGAAATGTCCCCATTGAAACCCATTAAAACTGCAATACTTGATTCCAGTGACATTAAAGCATAAAATCACGAATTCTATGAGATTATACTTTCATTCCGGAGCCCTGGCTTCAAAATGTAAATTTTTAACATTTTCCACAAGATGGCGCCTTTTTTCTCATGTTTAGCCTATGGAGCAAATACATGCTTTTTTCCTTTTTTCTGTTTGCTGTATTATAGAGCACTGCAGGCCAATTGAATAAATGATGCAGCTAAAATTGTGTAGGTGTGTTGGTATGGAGTATGTTTTGTAGGTGTGTATTGAGAAGTGTGTGTTTAAATACAACAGTGGCATTATGCAATCAAACTGGCATGTAAAGGGTTAATATCCTGGAAATGAAAGAATATTTGATAGTTATGTCAGGAATGATGTTGGTTAAATTTAACTAATTGAAAGTGGACAATATTATGAATATATAATATTATTATGGCAGCTTTTTACGTGGACTTTTTTTGTCCTCTAAGGACCTCTGAGTAACTTTATAAAATGTAAGGGTTAAGTCGCTCTTAAATGTATAAATGTCATTGCACTAGATGACAAAGTAACATAGCAGGAGGGTTAAAAAAAAAAAAAAGATGAGTACATTTTTAAAAAAGTGTAATGTTTTTCATGATAAATCAAAAGATCAAAATGATGACAAAAGGCATTTATTATTTAGTAATGGCTAATTTATTATTAAGTGAACACTTGGTGGTTAGTTCGTGAAACATCCATAAAGTTAATATGATGAACTACACATGTGATTACTCCGTGACAAAATGCATCCAATAAAATCAGTAGATTAAAGGAATAGTTTGCACCAATTCTGTCATTATTTACTCATCCTCATGTCACTCCAAACTCATGACTTCTGTAAAAAAAAAAAGGAGATTTAAAAAAAAAAAAAAGTATTTGCAGGGTTTATTTGCCATGTTATTCCAGTGAATGGGGACTCTGGTCTGTCAAGCTAAAAAGGATGAAATAAGTGACATTTTAAGTTGTTATTGTTGAATGTCAACCTACTACTCTTCTTACAGGGGTTAGAAAAAACGGCAAAGGAAAATTTTGGTGGTGGGAACACGGCATGGGAAGAAAGAAAACTCTCTAAATATAAATCAAGGTGAGAAGAAAATGAATAATTTGACGCAATCTTAAACCTCAAAGAGCAGCATTTGTTTGTATGAGTGGATGTAATGTACTCGTGTAATGCAATCTTGATATCCTCTCAAATGTGTGGTTTCTTCAGTGAGATTCGGCTGATGGAGATACTGGAGGGCTTGTGTGACAGCAGCAGTTTTGAGTGCAACCACATGGTGGAAGAACATGAGGAACATTTTGAGACCTGGTGGTTCAAGAGGTCAGGACCTCACATGGAGAACTTGTGCCGTAATAACTGAAAAACTTCCTTGTCATTCTCAGTCTCATTTTTACATTCCAGAAATCTAAAACTTCTGTTCAGTCAAATAAAAACAAATCTCATTTTATTTTTGCATTTTGGATGCAGGAAAGCTAAACATCCAGATCTGTTTAAGTGGTTTTGTATTGAGACCATCAAAGTATGCTGTCCTAAAGGCTCATTTGGTCCTGACTGCAATAGTAAGTATATTCAGCTCCTCAACATGTTGGCCCAGAAACACACTTCAAGCAAGTATTCAGTTGCAAATGCTTTGCCAACCAAGAAAATCTTGATTACATGTAGCGAGAGCTCCGTTATCTTTTCCATTCATTTTAGTGGCAGTTACATGGCTGGCAAATGCCCTGGAAGTTCACAACCTTAATGCTAACATCTTTGCACATGGAAATATTGCAGAGCATTTTTTTGAAACCAATCACCTAACCCATGTGTCAAATTATTTTGGAGCCGCAGGAAAGTTGTCATGAAATCTGGTGGTTTTTTTAGGGGTATTTTGTGAAATTCTCTTGCCTTGCAATCACCGCTCTTTTTGTTGTGAAATGCCATTTATGTTACCTCAATAATAAACCAGTGACCTGTACAGTCTAATTTAAACGTTCCTGCTTGGAGAGTGTATGAGCTCATGATATTTAACGTGCCCTGGGGTTCAGTTCTTCCTTTTCAAAAAATGTTCTCGTTCGAAAAGCCATTTCACTCGGAAATGCGTCACAATACGGTAATAAAGTCGGTCATAACCTCCGTTTCATGGTAACTTTAAGCAAAACATTTGAATAGCCTGGATCAAAGCTGTGTCCCTGACTCAAGTGTTGCACGGCTGTCAGTCCGTGACACTCCAATCAGTAGATTGGTGCTCTTGCTGGATCCGCAAGCGAACAATGGAGTAATTCAAAGTTAAAGCAATTCATGTGCGCTATAAGTAAATGTCATATTCACTATGCACTATTTGTACAATTAGTTAGATTGCTTTTTTTTTGTGAGTGATTTGTAATGCTACTTACTGTCCATGTTTGTTGGACTACTGTGTGCTGTTTTTACAAAGTTAAAGTTTTGTGTGAAAGTTTAGAGTAAATGATGTGCTAAATAAAAGCGAATACAATTTATGTATATGTCAATTACATTTACTATTTTATTAAATTGTGTGATATGTCGGACACCCTGCTCTCTGTGTATTGACATCTGCCATTTAAAAAAACCCTTATCGAGGGGGCCTGGGGAGCTCGGCGAGCATTGACACTGACCATCACCCCTGGAATCTTGAGTTTGAATCCAGAACGTGTGAGTGACTCCAGCCAGGTCTCCAAAGCAACCAAATTGGCCTGGTTGCAAGGGAAGGTAGAGTCACATGGGGTAACCTCCTCGTGATCACTATATTGTGGTTCTCCCTTGATGTGGTGAGTTGTGCGTGGATTCTGCGGAGAATAGCGTGAAGCCTGCACACGCTGTGTTTCCGCAGTAACATGCTCAATGAGCCATGTGATAAGATGCGCAGATTGACATCTCCGACGCGAAGCCAACTTTGATTCGTCCTCCGCCACTCGGATTGAGACGGGTCGCTACGCCACAACGAATCTTGGAGCGCATTGGGAATTGGGCATTCCAAATTGGGGAGAAAAAAAGTTAATTAACTTTAACTTTCTCCGCAAGAGTCTCTTCAAACTGTTGACAGTAGTTGACCTGAAAGAAGAAACTGACTGTAAAAGAACGTTTGTGCTGATGCCTGCTATAATGGCCCTTTTTGCAACACAAAACATACTTGCACTGCGTTATGAATCACACTGTCACATCTTGGAATTCAACGAATGTGTGAAATTGAGTTTTCATAGCTAGAAGACTTTGCCTTTATGTACTTGTGTAGAGTATGTTATGTGCCTTAATACTCACTTCCCATGTGATTATTAAAGCTTTTCTTGCAACTTTGTCATTTGTTGTGCATTATTTTAAGCTTGCGTTGGAGGAGGGGACAGACCGTGTCATGGTAACGGCAAATGTGACGGAGACGGAACACGGGCTGGAAATGGGAAATGCAGTTGTGATGAGGGATATGAAGGAGAGTTTTGTCTGGACTGCAGCGATGGATATTTTAGTGAACAGAGAAATGATACCTTCTCCCTGTGCAAAGGTAACTCGTATCTTCTTATTGAATATGTATGATAGGTTTGGCCAATTTATCTGCACCAATAGGTACTTTTCTGTTATCGGCAAAAATCAGTGAAGAAAGTTCAGCGATAGATTTTGTTTTGGCTTATGTGTTTGTGTGAGCTGGGAGTACCGAATAAATAGGAGTCAAACAATAAAAGGTAAGATACAACTTTATCGTGAGCCTTTGACCATACACTCAAATGTCAAAAATACACTGTATACTGATATATATTGCAATTATTGTCTTGGCAAGTAGTTTTTTGTTACAATTGAAACCTTGCAATGCAACACTTTTCTTGTTACCTTAAAGAAATAGTTCACCCAAAAATGTAACTTCTTATCGTTTACTCATCCTTATGCCATCCTGGATGTGTATGACGTACTTTCTTCAGCAGAACACAAATTACGGTTTTTAAAAGAATTTCTCTGCTCTTTTGATCCATAAAATACAAGTGACAAGTCTCTTGACCACTGCTGTCAAGGCCAAAAGATCATTTTTTTAAATTTTTATAAAAGTGGTCCATTAGGGTGAGTAAATGAGTAAAAGTACATTTTCCATTATAGAACTACTCCTTTTAACTGGTGAATCATCCTCAAAATAAATTGGTCTCTTTCAATAGAAGACTCTTAGGAGATGCTGTACAATATTCAGAATTAATTCAAGACGAAGAAATTATTTAGAAAATCTTATTTGATTTTAAATTATTACCTAATCATATTTGCATTATAAATATATGACACCGTCCTCGCCAAAACCTAAAAATTCAATGGAAGTCACAAATCACTGGTCTTACCATGTTCTAGTTCTGATCTGGGTGATAATGCTCTACTTTGTTTTTTTTTTTATATAGATAATTTTCTTAGACAATATCAAGAGTTTTCTAAAAAGCTCCTTGAAAAGCCTGCCAGATTACCACATTCATTGCATTCCTTTACAATATACACACAATCGCTTTGTCTAAAGTCTCACATTCTGAAAACTGCTCTGTTAATGTTTTCACATTCACGATTATGAATCACCTACTGTACATTACATATTTTAAATTCAAAATGACCTATTTAGCCAAATGGTGAATAGTTTGCACCCTTGGAAATTACTGTCAGTCAGTACAACATTTAATCATAAAACAGTGGTCTCATATTGCATGTTTAGTTCAATACTGACATCTCACATGACACACACACACTTAATCAGAACTGCTTACTGATGCACGCCGCTGGAATAATCCACGAGGTTCCCGCTTAGCTTCTTAAACTTGAGTCCCACCTTCATGAGATTGTCTATCTCATATGACATTGAAGAGCAGTGTTACACTACTGAGCATGGTAAAAATTCAAGTTGACAACACTGCATGGACCACAAGAGACAACAGAAGCCTACATATGTAGATACATTACACCTAAAAATATTTCATATCCAATATTAATATTATTTTTATTTCGATATGCTGTTTTTAGTCAATTGTGAGAGACATGATATGGGTGACTTGGCTCAATGAAGTTCTTTTATTTTAAGTTTTTAACCACGATGAAACCGTAGTCTCATACAGTAGTCTCTGTAGTAACATTCAAGCACATTGGTTAACTGATGAGCAGGGCTGGATTGGTAACACTTTGGGTCTGATCAGGCCGAATGGGCCGTGATAAGCTGAAATGAGCCGCCGCGTTATGCAGAACGGGCCACAAAATTGTGCCGCGATATGCTGAAAAGGACAGCAACAACCGCTCAACAACTTTTGGGCCAGTTTCTATGTAAAACCCGGGCCGATTTCTTCCCAGTCCACCCCCTGCTGATGAGTGTGCATGTGTGCTTGCATGAGTTTGCTTAATCAATGAAACTACTCTGGCTATGTCTATGACTTCAGGGGCTATTAAAGCTGCATACAGACAGAGATGTTCATTTTTTAATGTTTTGAAAAAGTTTTAAAAAGTTTTGTTATTCATTTTTTTAATTGCATCACAAATGCCATGGACTCGGCTGGAACCAAAGGCTCGAGTCCGAGTAAAAATGCATCTGAGACCGTGACAAGTCCAAGTCCGGACTCGACTGTGAGTCCAAACTCCAGTACCCCAACTCTAATAATAATTATAAGCAATTCCATTTTTTCCCCTGATGTGGGGGAATTATCAGCATAGAAATCATAACAAGCAAAGAATACAATAGCCTATATAAAATCAAGTTTTTTCATTAAGCATATTCATAATATGAAATATCCCCCAAAATATTTAAAATATAAAAAAAATACATTTGGCCACACTCTCCTGCATGCATGCTGCTACTTGTGAGAGTTTGGACTAAACGTTATCTTATGTGGGCCAAATTATTTTGTTTTAAACTTGTCATTTTTATTTTTTAGATCCACTTCTTGGTCAGAGCAACAAATCTGAATCAATTCATCATATCTATCAATAATTTAGTGAAGACTTGGAAACAACAAAGAAATGAGCTTTATATTTTTCCATGTATCTGGATTAACCATGCATGTATACTGTACGCAGTATTTATATATCATTGTCTAAAGGTCTTCGTGTCACAGAAGGCTACATCTACAACGTACATTAAGGCAAAGAAATGTGTGATGCAGCAGTTTCCTTCAGAATCAAAGCATAAGCTAATCATGTTCAAATAACAAGAGAGAAGCCTCTTTGTTTTGGGCAACAGGAAGTGGGTTTCTCTGAAAATGTACTTAAAACAATTATCAGAATGAAATTTAACCATTATTAATTTACCAGCATGTAAAAGTGCGTTCACTACGAAACAATTGAAAGAAACTGCTCAAAGCTTAGTTCATTTGTGTTCTTTTTTTATTATTTTCGAATACATCTGATATGTGGTCCTGATTTTTTTTAAAATGGTAAATATATATTTTGTGTGTGTGTGTGTGTGTGTGTGCGCGCGCGCGCGCGTTCGTTCCACTCAAATATTTAATTCACTAGAATGTGAGAGAATACTCTGCCATTATTACAAAATAAACCCTGACTGGATGATCCGCACTCTGATGCAAAGCAGATTATTCCATGGCTATTTACCATATACATAAATAAATGGCCATGAAATTGTATCGTATTACAAAAACATTATGAACAATACTGGTAAAACACAGATGGCTCTTTCTCCTGTAAAAGTTTGTTTAAACAAGACATTTAGAATTCCCTCATAATCATTCACGTTACATAAAATCCATATGTTATTATTTTATATCACAGCATGCAATACCAGATGCTCCGGTTGCAAAGGACCTGGTGCTGATAGCTGCCTCACCTGCGCTGATGGCTATAAGGATGAGGAAGGCACCTGTACAGGTAACAATTACCATCATGTCCACAAACACTGTGCATCACACCTTCATGTACGTTGCTGGATTAATGCAATTATTACAAGCTTTTAAGAAGGAATTTATCTCTGGTTTTAACCCATTTTTCAAGGTCAGTGACATCAGATCTTTAAAAGGTGAATTATGTCATTTCTGCGCTACTAGTGGCACCAAATGGAATTGCAAAAATGAAGTATTTGTTCAAACAATCTTTGCCAACACCCTCGTCACACTCATTCTCTCTGATTCCCCATGAACAAATATGCCATACTAAATAAAAGGTTATACATGTTTATCGTAATAAACAAGACCACTATAACATATACACAACAGACAGAAAGCATGGCAGAGGAATCGGGATCGAACGGCAGGTGGATGTGCATAACAAAACATATTCCAACTATCAACAGTATTGAGCTAACGTGTGTGTGGAAATACCTGGAGTGTAGCTTACATGTTGAGAAGAAACTCTGGAGGTTCTGTGACCCCATCGAACCCCAAAAATGTCCTCAAAGTCCTCCACCTTCTAAATGTGATGCCAATGTTCACTCTGGTTTTACTTCGTTCTCTGTGTCTGACCCTCTTCGAATTTTAGCAAAGCTCATTTTATTTTCCTGTGTACACGTCTGCCAAGGATGTTCATATACACCCAGCTGAACAAGTAGCCATGACCCAGCATTGGTTCAATGTTCTGAAAGTGCCTGGGAGGCTCAATGTTTATACGTTTTTGGAAGTAACCCCATGAGTATTTATAGTTGTCAATGAAAAACTAATTTGGATAGTAGGTTGTTTTTTGACCCTATTTATTTAAAAACTTATGAGCAAGCTCTAATACAACAGAACACAAAATATACTTTTCTCATAATGACCAAAAAATAAGGAAGATGTGCTTGCAGAATGCAGATCTGTTGAGAAATTGCAGTTATTAATGACAATAATATAAATGGGTAAAATACTGTATCGGAGGAAGTACCTCTAAGACTGGTAGATCAGAGGTGTTCCAAACGACGACAGAAAAACCTTGTGTAAATAACTACTGTAAAATCTGTGGCTTATAGACCTATAGGTGGCTAGTTCAGTGTAACAAGTATTGTATTGCATATTAATATTTACAAAACACTTTTTAATAAACTGCTCATGTAAAGTGATTCACCAGAAATGTAAAACCACAATAAAACAAAAACAATGGATGAGCAAAAGAATTAAAAACATTGTCACATGACCTCACTATTTTGCAGAAATAAATATGGTTTGTTTGCATTTCTTATCTAATTTTGTGTCAAAGTGTATTATTCTTTGTCAGTCCAATCAAATAATGGGTTAATAAGATTACAATTTTGTTATTGTGTTAAAATGTTGTAATTGACCACAAACTGCCTTTTTATCTTCCATCAAGAAAAACATTAGTGTCCAACTCTACATCTAATTTAAAGAAACTAGCTGTTCAGATTCACTTTGATTAGCTAAGTGGAGATGTAGTGGTTCAGAAAGGATAATAATAACATATCACATGCAGATTCTTCCTATTGTGCCTTGCCTCTTAGAATACTTTTAGAATACATTTATAAAGAATTCTGAATGAGTTACTTTTTGTGTTTTATCAGAATACAATACTGAATACATCAAGAAAGTATTCTGGTCTGAACACTAAATACTCTTAAATCTATTCTGCCCAACCCTGTTGTAGTGAAATTTAGTGATAAAACGATTAGCAAATTGTGACTGTTCAACTGATTTAACGAGCCAGGTCAATTTGAACCTGTAAGTGCTGCAGTGAAACTTGATTGTCAAGAACATTGGAGGGTTACAGTAATACAAAAATGATCAAGCTATAATTTATTCAAAATAAATGTTCACATTTCATTTCAAATAATTATTACTTTTTTTGAGTAGAGGTTGTACATTTCTGAGTAAGACTGTATTGGGCACAGGATCCATATCAATGATTCCCATCAGGAACATCCTCTTAATGTTTTTTGTGTAGCGGACTAAAATCAGAGACCCCATTTGCACCTGGTGGAAAGATGTGTTTTTGGTGATCCGATCACAGATGATCAGTGCTAAATACAGGTGGAAACAGGGTTTTGTGATCAGATCAATAAAAAGCACATATGGATGTAGTCAAAGACACAGTTTACACCTGGTGTAAAGATGGGTGATCCGATCACACGTGGTCAGGTGCAGAGAACACGAGTGGAGTGGCAACAGATTCAACTCTGCACTCAAGACATCCCATCACTCTACTATCTCCTCTCCACCAATAGCCGGCGTGTGGTGGGTGTTCTGGCGCACTATGGCTGCCGTCGCATCATCCAGGTGGATGCTGCACACTGGTGGTTGAGGAGATTCCTCCTATACTAGGTAAAGTGCTTTGAGTGCCTAGAAAAGCGCTATGTAAATATAAGGAATTATTATTATTATTATTATTATTATTATCACTCCATATTGTCCAGTTCCCCCTCCCTGCTCCCTCCAAGGACTAGCTATTCAGATATACTTAATGGGGCTTTTTCACTGCGCGGTACAACTCCACTCAACTCGTTTTTTGGGGGTTTTCCACTGTGGATAGTAACTGGTACCACCTCTGTCGAGGTTCCAAGCGAGCCGAGCCGATACTAAATGTCACGTCAAAATCCTGCAGATCACTGATTGGTCAGGGAGAATCGTCACTACCAGCATCACTGGATTTCCGACACGCGACATCAACCCGCTAGTTTTAAATTTGGCAACCGTGATAACATAATTTTTCTCGCAACTTTCGAATTGTGAAAAAAATAAATGACTGCGCAAAACCACGCCTCTCAGGAAATGTCTCAGCTGTTGGCCGCACACGGCTACTACCGGACCTACCAACAGTGTAGGGAAAAGTTAAAATAAAACTTATAAGTAACTACAGAACCATCAAGGAGAAGTGGTTCGACCAAATGGACACTATTAGATTATTATTAAGTGTCATTAGATTATTTAAAAGTGGAGATGTTGCGGTTCAGAAGAGATAATAATGACATATCTCACACAAATTCTTCCAATTGTGCCTTGCTTCTATAAACTTCAGAATGGTCCTGATACTGATTAGAGGCACCATCTTCCATGTTCACACTAACTACTGCTCCACTGTTATTTCAGTATGGTTTTAAATATCACAAATCTCCGTGCAGATGATGTATTCAATGATACACACAATACTGGGAGAAAAGCTTCTTTTAGTCCAAGCCTATATTAAATTATGCAAATGAGATTACTGTTGAAACATGTCAGCAATATTACCAGAACAATTATGTTAAATAAATAGATTACCAAATGAGAAAAAAAAAAAAAGAAAAAAAAAATATATATATATATAATTACACACACTCACTCACCTAAAGGATTATTAGGAACACCATACTAATACTGTGTTTGACCCCCTTTCGCCTTCCGAACTGCCTTAATTCTACGTGGCATTGATTCAACAAGGTGCTGAAAGCATTCTTTAGAAATGTTGGCCCATATTGATAGGATAGCATCTTGCAGTTGATGGAGATTTGTGGGATGCACATCCAGGGCACAAAGCTCGGGTTCCACCACATCCCAAAGATACTCTATTGGGTTGAGATCTGGTGACTGGGGGGGCCGTTTTAGTAAAGTGAACTCATTGTCATGTTCAAGAAACCAATTTGAAATGATTCGAGCTTTGTGACATGGTACATTATCCTGCTGGAAGTAGCCATCAGAGGATGGGTACATGGTGGCCATAAAGGGATGGACATGGTCAGAAACAATGCTCGGGTACGCCGTGGCATTTAAACGATGCACAATTGGCACTAAGGGGCCTAAAGTGTGCCAAGAAAACATCCCCCACACCATTACACCACCACCACCAGCCTGCACAGTGGTAATAAGGCATGATGGATCCATGTTCTCATTCTGTTTACGCCAAATTCTGACTCTACCATCTGAATGTCTCAACAGAAATTGAGACTCATCAGACCAGGCAACATTTTTCCAGTCTTCAACTGTCCAATTTTGGTGAGCTCTTGCAAATTGTAGCCGCTTTCCTATTTGTAGTGGAGATGAGTGGTACCCGGTGGGGTCTTCTGCTGTTGTAGCCCATCCGCCTCAAGGTTGTGCATGTTGTGGCTTCACAAATGCTTTGCTGCATACCTCAGTTGTAACGAGTGGTTATTTCAGGCAAAGTTGCTCTTCTATCAGCTTGAATCAGTCGGCCCATTCTCCTCTGACCTCTAGCATCAACAAGGCATTTTCGCCCACAGGACTGCCGCATACTGGATGTTTTTCCTTTTCACACCATTCTTTGTAAACCCTAGAAATGGTTGTGCGTGAAAATCCCAGTAACTGAGCAGATTGTGAAATACTCAGACCGGCCCGTCTGGCACCAACAACAATGCCACGCTCAAAATTGCTTAAATCACCTTTCTTTCCCATTCTGACATTCAGTTTGGAGTTCAGGAGATTGTCTTGACCAGGACCACACCCCTAAATGCATTGAAGCAACTGCCATGTGATTGGTTGATTAGATAATTGCATTAATGAGAAATTGAACAGGTGTTCCTAATTATCCTTTGTGTGTGTGTGTGTGTGTGTGTGTGTGTGTGTGTGTGTGTGTGTGTGTGTGTGTGTATATATGTATTATTAGTATTGGCCTTTTATTTATAAATCAACATTAACATTGCCCTATTTCTGTGAACGTAAAAAGGTTATCAAGAATAGATAAAATTAGCAAAACTATGCCCAGTGCTGGCGTTTGCTGAGCTAATTCATCTGCACATGGAAATTGCACATTACGGTTCAAAAATGTCAGATGGCAATAAGTCATACTATGTATTATTAAATTGATAAGTTCAGTTTGTGTTTTAGCTAATTAAAAGTTAAATTCTATTTAATGTGGGACATGATATAGTTCGGATTCTCCTCGCTGCAAATGCGTGCTTTTCATTTCACAATTGCTTCACACATTGTATTTCCAGAATAATGTTGTTACACAAATTCGGTTTCAGCTGATTTTAATGTCAGAAATATGAGGAGACTGGATACTTGTTTAGAGGCAGGTCAGATGTCAAGATATCGGATGTGTATCCGATTTAAAACCACATTTGGAATCGTCTCTGATCAGATGCAAATAAAATCTCATCTCATAATTGTTTTTGTCGTTTATACACATGCAACAAGATCCAATCTGTGCTAGATATCTGTGGAAATAAAATGGATTCAACAGTGTAAATGTGGCCCATGTGGCTGGTTCTTGGCCAGATTAAGCTGCGACGTGTACCAGACTTCCAGTAAGCTACAGCGTAGTCACAGAGTTCCTACAGTCATGGAAAACCTGGAAATATCAGGGAATTTTTCAATTGTGATGGCAATGATTGAAGTGTCCACTCTCTCTCCTGTCTTTTATAGATGTGAATGAGTGTGACCAGTCAGAGACGGTGTGTGCTAAAGAACACCAGGAGTGCGTCAACACTGAAGGCAGCTTTAAGTGCCAGTGTGCCGCTGGTTTTCAAGAGCAGGATGACGTTTGTGTCAAATTGCTAGAACCAGGTAAGCCTTGGTTGATTGTTTACACTTGTATTCTTTTGCTTTGTTTCCTTTGCTTTAAACATCAGGCTTGAACCTTTTTGCATTTTATAGTTCATAAATGTATACATAAAGTTTGTCATCTTTGTTGTCATTAGAAGAGAATCATGAAGAGCCTGAAGCTTCTCAAATTGTCGAATCACCTGAAAAACACGAGGACCTCTGACAGTACCAACCTTTTGGGACCTCTGGTGTCTGCAGCAGTAGATACTGTTAGTTATATGCGAATAATCAAGACTGAATGGAAATTGCAATTCATACTCCTTGAACTGCACTATTTTAACTTGAGGAACATGGACAGCATGCCTTTGCAGGAGAAAGGCATAGTCAACCACAATTTATCATTGACCAAGATACAATTAAGATACATTTCTTTTCGGTTTTGTTTTTTTACTCATGATGAACTTGGATGTTGTGATTTTTGAAAGTTAAATAAAGTCAAACTAAAAAGATACATCATTTGTCTCTAGTGTCCCTAAATCAGAATGACTGTTTGTGAGTCACAGTAGTGTTTTAGTCTTCTGTTGGGGTCTTCAACATAGGAGCCAACAATGATCGTTTAATTTCATACAGATTTTGGTAAAAAATCAAATAAATATATGAATAAAATAAGTGTTAAACAATTAATTTAACTTCAACCAAAGCTCAGGAAGCTGAAGTTCAGCTAAATGTTTGATGTCCTTCCCATGTTATTCATTAAGTAAAATGAATGCAGTGTGCAATACATCAATAGTTATATTAATGACTTTGCAATTTATCAAAACAATTATAAATGATTATGGTACTGTTCAGTTGCAGTTAGTTGAAAGTGATTAAAAGGTGTGTGTTTTAGTTTTACATTGGTTTGACTCCCCCTACTGGCAGTTCTGAAAACAATTCCTTACACTGTTCAGGATAATGTGACTAATCGATGATCAATGAGGATGTTAATGCTATCCCATGTCATTCAGCTCCACACACATGTGGCAGTGATTTCACATCTATCTGCATTCATATTTGGCCCTTTTATTATTACAAACATAGTAGTATTTCATTATTTTCAAGTATTTCTTAATGTGAATAATTGTGTATGCTAGCTGAATTCCCTCATTAGTTTGCATGTGTTCCTTGTATTTCATTATTTTGCATATTTAATTTCATATGTCATAACTTAAAAGCAGTCTTTTCAGGAGTTAAATACATCATCTGGTTGTGTATAAAAACATTTGTGAGAAGCATGTATTTCATGTAATTGTTGTAATTTTTTTTTTTTTATAGTTTTACCCTATCCTCATTAATCTTTGGAAAAAGACTTTCCGTGTCTGACGTCTTGATGAGGGTGGAGATTTGCTCGCTGTCAAAACATACAGAGAATGTATACTGATGACGCAAAACATGACCACCTGCCTAATATGCTGTTGGTCCTCCGCGTGCCGCCAAAACAGCGCTGACCCACCGATGCATGGACTCTACAAGACTGCTGAATGTATTCCTGTGGTATCTGGCACCAAGACATTATCAGCAGATCCTTCAAAAGTTCTCTTAAGTTGTGAGGTGGAGCTGCTGTGGAACGGACTTGTTGGTCCAGCACATCCCACAGATGCTCAATCAGATTGAGAGTCTAGGGCAACAACTTGTAGTCTTAATGTTCTTCAAACCATTATCGAACTATTGGGGCTTCTCCACTGCACGGTACAACTCGACTCTGCTTGCTTTTCTGGGGTTTTCCACTGTGGATAGTACCTGGTACCTGAAACTTTTTTTAGTACCACCTTGGTCGAGGTTCCAAGCGAGCCGAGCCGATACTAAATGTGATGTCAAAATCCTACAGATCACTGATTGGTCAGGGAGAATCGTCACTACCAGCGTCACTGGATTTCCGACACGCAACATCAACCTGCTAGTTAACCTTAGTTAGCTACAGTGATATCAGTATAATTTGTTCACTCGACTTTCGAATTGTGAAAAAAGAAATGTCTGTGGTCAATAAATGAGGTGCAGACGGTTCACTTGTTAGCAATGAACGAAAAAGTCTCTCAGGAGGTGTCTCCGCTGTTGTCCGCACACGGCTACCACCGGACCTACTAACAGTGTAGGGAAAAGTTAAAATAAAACTTAAAAGTAACTCAGGAGAGTGATGGACAAAGCCACTTTGGAGGATGGTACGTTTTGTTACGTTAACTCTATACTCTGCTTGAAAGCTTCACTTTATTTAGTTGATCAGCTACTGGAAATCTTGATTCTAAAACAACTAGGCCAATTTAAATGTTAAATCTGAGGAAAAAAAAACGTATTTTATTCATTATATTTATTATTTATAATAGTTTTTTTTTCATCCACCAATCTAATTACATTACTGTGTCCATAAATCCCTCTTTAACAGTTAGATATGAAAACTTTTATGGAGCGACTATTTGGATTCGGTGTAAATGGCAACTGCCACACGAATAACAGCTCACAATTTCCACTGAAAGGAATTGGGCTTTAACAAGTGAATGATTAATTCACTTATTGAAGTAATATTATTCTCATGGCTTATTGAAAATAATATCACGTATTTAGGTACAGCTTTGAAGCAAAATCTTTCAGAAACAGGGATGAGATTATTTATCAAAATATACCACAGTCAAGTTGTCTTTGAACGCAGACAAACTTTATTACTATTCTAAACATAAATCTAATCTAACGCATTTATACATGAGAAAAGTGACAGAATGGGAAATAACTGATCAGTACAGTGAAGATTAACTTTACGGAGTCTGTTGACAATGCCTTAACCATTTATCCTTCTTTGAGTTTTTTTCGATTTGCTATCGGATTACCCAAATTATTTAATTAATACACCAGCACTTTGAGCACAATATTGGAGATGTACTTGCTTGTCTTTGTGGTGTTCCCTTGCGTTCTTTGTGTGGCTTGGTTCTTGGTCGAAGTTTGTTCCGTCAATGTTTTAACTTCTGTGCAATCGAATGTATTGTCTGTAAGAATGGTGAGGTTAGCTGTGAAGCGAGGCCTTCTCACACCTTCTCGGGACATCGAGTCCGGAGTTCCTGTGGATCTCACATGGGAGGACCTGGCCTTCAGCGGAGCGACCAGACGAAGCACGTGCAGGCCGAAGAAGAGAGCGTGAAGAGAGGAGACGAAGCTGAAGAAGAGCAGAGAGCAAGAGAGACGTGTTCTTCCTGTTTGGAACTATTTGAACTGAAATTGGCCACATCCTCAAAGGTGTTCTGCGCCAATCAGATGTGACTTTTCAGAGTCACATGGTCAACTGAGCTGTCTTATCCGACAGTTGAGTTATGGTCCTTTGTTTCAGACTCTTAAAAATGTCCTGCTCAAAAATAGTGCATATTTAATCATGAGCTTTTTTATCTTGAGAATGGTACAAGAGACATGATAGTCATTGTCATCAGAATTTTTTCATACGCCAGCAAACACTTACATACTAAACATGAACTATTTTTTTTTATGGCTGTTATACGTGTAGGTAACAAAACATGAAAATCCCTGGTTACAAAATCATATTGGTTTTACACATCATTGCATTTTATCAAGTTAAGACTTATAGTTACCATTCTTAGTAGAATGAGATGAATCACACAAAATTAAAGATTATATTTATCAATTATAGGTGATTGCACATATCTACACACATTTTAAAGAGGTCTATCAGTCTATAATCATTAATTTGTCAGGTACAAACGTTACCACAGTTCAAAGTGATTTTCAGCATTATCTAGCAAAGCCAGATTAAGATGAAATGTCTTAGAGTTCTTAGTGGTCCTTGTAACCTTACAAAAGAGAAGTCTGCTTCAACTGGGTGGGGGTTTCTTGTTGAAGGCCGGTGATTTACGATGTTGGAACATTCCAAACTGAAAGACTGTTTTTTTTTTTTCTCGTTTCAAATCATGTTGGTGAAATTCTTCTGCATATATAATTTTACACCTGATTCAACTCATCAGCTCGTTAGGAGACTCCAAGACCTGAATTGGGTGTGTCAGAAAAGGGAGATATTCAAGATGTGAAGTGTTGTGGGGCCTCCAGGAACAGGGTATGGAGCCACTGCTTTAGCATATAGCATGACTGTGCCAGATTCGGCACAGAGCCACCTAGTGGTCAGGAAATATGAAAAATGTATATTTTTGCTTATAACCTCTGAATAGTTTTGCCTAAAATCATGAGACTAGTATCTACAGATTCCTTGGGGAATAACGAGACGAATTATACCCAATGCATTGGCGTACAGTTACAAAAGTTGTTATGCATTATCAGCACTATGCCTTGAGGGAACCTATAAAGTTTGGGGTCAATGCCACCTTGTGGTAAAAAATTGTTTGATTACATTTTTTGATTAATATCATTCTGTGACTGCTCTCTGTAGATTCCTTGGGTCATGCAGAATATGGTAATGCCCAATTTTCCATGGCCGGCCCTACTTCCTGTCCACCATTTAGAATTTTAATTGAAAATGTCCTTTTTTTTAACTCCCCCTACGCTGTTGATCCGATTTGAACTAAATTTGTTGTGTATCATCTAAGAACACTCATGACAAAAAAACTTGTCAAGAAATTTTCGATTGACGAAACTGTTCTCAAATAACACTTCAACTTGATGACAAGTCGCCAAAAATCAGGCTTTCTCTCGGCAATGCTTTGCAATATTTACATGAATCTTTGTGTGTGCCATTGTTTCCACACCCTTACTGCGCATCGTAGATATTTGGTGGCAGCACCACCTGTTGATCAAAAGTTGAATGAATTATATTGCAACACAAATAATTCGATTTGTTTTTTATACCGCATTCTGACAGTCGTAATCAGTGATGTCCATCAAATTTCCTCACATGCAGTTGTGTCACTGACCCCCTAATTAGGTGCCAAGCACCATTAGTTGTCAAAAGCTATAACAATGGTTATATCTACAAATAACCTTTAAACCGCTTGGTTCAAAATTATGATATTTGTCTAACTGAATTATTCGGCAATGCTTGCTTAGCTCCTTACTCCTTAGATGTTTAAGTGCTTGGCTCTGGTAATTGCTGCTTGTAGCTATATTTTAATATTTAACTTTTGTGTCATGGGCCTAGGTAGCTCAGTGAGTATTGACGCTGAATGCCACCCCTGGAGTCACGAGTTTGAATCCAGGGTGTGCTGAGTGACTCCAGTCAGGTCTCCTAAGCCATTGGTTCCCAACCTGGGGTCCGAGTTCACAGGGGGGGCGCGGGAGCGGATATGCTTTGAGGTGAATAAAGATGCATAAAATGTTCCACTAATAATTTTATATAAAAATATTTTTTCAAATTAAAAAAAAAAAAAAATCATATGCTTACAATGCCAAGATAAGGCAGTCAAAAATTATCTCTTATATAAAATAATTATTAAAATTTTACTTGACACCGTCACTTGCCCAATGTGCTTGTTGTCATAGTAACGGCAAAATGAAAAGGAAAATGGCAGAGAAACGTAAATGCGGTGATTCTTCATCAGAGGCGAAGAAAAAGTTAAGACACTATAACAAAACCTACATACATTTTGGTTTTATTGAAGGCCAAGACAAGTCTCGGCCAGAATGTGTCTTTTGTGATGAAAAACTGGCAAACGACAGCATGAAACCAAGCAAGATGAAAAGACATTATGATTAGCCTTGTAAAAAATAAGGATCTGTGCATGCATGCATATAAGTAGGCTACATACAGCATTCTACCGTGCATATTTAACATTACGTCATAACATTCAGTATTCGATGTTTATACACAAAATCCTGAAAAAAAGAGAAACAACTGCGTTTTACTAGTTGTGTAAAAATGAAAATATTAGCCTAAAAGGAAACATCTGAAGTTGAAAGGAACATTTCCTGTGTATTCATGTAATAAAATGTCATTAAAAACTTAAAACTAAATTTAGTTACTATACACAGTGTGTGTGTGTGTGTGTGTTTATGTGCATAGCATTAATATATATATATATATATATATATATGGGGGGAGGGGTCACGGATTGTTAAATATGTCCATGGGGGGGCCCCCAAGGAAAAAGGTTGGGAACCACTGTCCTAAGCAACCAAATTGGCCTGGTTGCTAGGGAGGTTTGAATCACATGGGGTAACCTCCTCGTGGTCACTTTAATGTAGTTTCTTCTCAGTGGGGTGCGTGGTGAGTTGTGCATGGATGCCGTGGAGAATAGTGTGAAGCCTCCACACACAGCAACACGCTCAACAAGCCATGTGATAAACTGCACAGATTATGCACAGATTGACACAGGAAGATGTCTGCACAAATAGTTACCCTCTTTTTGTAATAAAGCATAAAAAGACAATAGTATTATAATAAAGTCATCAAGAAATGTTGCAAACAGTAAAAACCTACACCTGAATTAAAGTAAAGGGAGAAGCACACAAATACAAATAGCTTGTTGATGACATCGACAAACTAACCATAAACAAAATTATCATATGTCAATAATACTGTTCTCATTCACCTGTTTTACACCAAAGCAAAACACCTGTTTAGTGCTTCAAATAATTATATAATTATATAATAATTATATGTGTGTGTGTGTGTGTGTATATATGTATGTATATATATATATATATATATATATATATATATATATATATATATATTACTGTTTAAATATTTGTGCATATGTACAAATTCAAACTTTCACATTATTTGTAAAATATAGCATATATTTACAAGAACAGGGCTTATTTATTCCAGTAATAATAATATGAACTTATATTTTTATATTACGTCTGTAAGAAGAACATGCCTTCATTTAAGACCTTTAATTAAGATTGAAGAATACACACTAAAATTTAACACTGTGAATTGCATATGGGGGCCTTGCAATACCAAACAAACACCATTAATACTGCTTTATTTGCCTATGTAAAAACATATTAATGGATAATCGTTAACAAGGCAGAAAAGCTGAATATGATGTTACTCTAATACATTAAAAGAGCATATTTTCTTGATAAAATCAAAATACACATGAAAGGCCAAGAGGGGTTTGTCTGTATCAAAACTACTACTTGCCATGTCCATTACATCTCACGCCCACTACGCCCCCTTTAAATAACTTTAATAGACTTGCAACAAGATGTCACATTCAAATGGGTAGGAGACGCCACTTGTCTTACGGTTGAGAGATGTTTACTCACATATGTTGGACTTGTGTCTGATTTCAGATTTGTCTTTTACAATCACCGTTGGGGAGAGGCTGATGGTGGTGTCATCAGTGGGAAATAGAAAAGGGATAGGCGGGGAGACACAACTGCTCCGGGAATGGAACAGAGAGGCATAAATTGGGGGATAGCGAGGGAAGTATGTGGAAAAAGTGGTGGATCTTATAGGGAAAGTTGGAAAGAGGTAAGAAGTAAACAAGGGTAAAAGGAAGGATAGAAGTGGTTCAGAAGAAACAGATGAACAGAGTGAGAAAAATATTAAATGCATCATAATGTTTGGCGATCAATTTGGGGTAAGTAAAATTAATCCATTAATTTTGACAAAGATGATAAATAATCTATTGGATATGTAGATTTAGCAAAAGTACTATCTTATGGAAATTTGTTAGTGGTATGTAACAAAGAAGAACAGGCAAATAAAGCTCTTAAACTATATCGCCAGTATTAAAGTGGTTAGTACAAACAAAGGAGAAAAAGGTAGAAATAGGGGACAAAAAGGTGTGCCACTGGGGTACCACTTAACATAGGCATGAATGAAAGTAACGTAACGGGAGGAATAATATTGAATGCGCAAAGAATGAAATCAAATGTGGAAGAAAATAGGAGGGAAACTGAAACAATAATGATAGAATTTCAAGGGGAAGAAATACCAAAAAAAAGTGATGTCAAGGTTGATGATTTATACTGTAAGAGAATATACACCAGGGCCAATGAGATGCCAAAAGTTTAGACATGTTGCCTCAAGATGTAGAGAAGAACATAGATGTGCACGCTCTTAAGTAGTAGAATAGAAAGGAATGGGAGTATCCAGTATTAGAAGTAGAAGGTGAAGTAGCAGTTACAGATTAAGATAAATCAGAAATGTTGGTAAATGCATTGGTCCAGATACATGGGTCAGGGAACGTAAATGAGGAAGCAAGAGAGAAATAACAAAGAGAAAGTATTTATAAATACTGGAAATGGAAGATCATCCAATCAACTTTCCATTTACTCTAGAAGAAATGAAAAGAGCTTTAAGTAATACTCGCACATCACCATGGAAGGATCAAATAGGGTATTAATGCTGAGACATCTTAAGGATGGGGCAATGAGGAAACTGTTGACACTATATAATAGAGTATGGGAGGAAGGTAGGCTTCCAAATGCATGGAAAGAAGCTATAATGATTTCTATTAGGAAGCCTGGGAAGGATCCATCTAAGACCACTAATTATAGGCTGATAGCCCTTACATCAAATATGTGTAAAATTATGGAAAGATGGTCACAGAAAGGTTAACATATCCTTTAGAAAAGAGAGGACTAATTACAAAATTCAAGAGAAGATTTACAAAAGGAAGAGGAACAATGGATCCTATTGTATGTCTGGAAAAGTAAAGAACAGATAAATAAATGATCAGTTATAGCGTATTTTTTTATGTTGAAAAAGCATATGACATGATGTGGAAAGAGGGTCATCTGATAAAACAAAAAATTATGAATATAGGAGGAAGAATTTTCAAGTGGATAAATGATTTCATGGGAAATAGGAGTATTCAGGTAAGGTTAGGAAATGAAATATCAAGTGCTCATGTAATAGGAAATGGGACTCCACAAGAAAGTGTAATAAGAAGTCCATTGATGTTTTCTATAATGATCAATGATGGTTTTTCCTAAGTTCAACCAGATGCAGGAAAATCTCTTTTTGCAGATGGTGGGGCAATTTTTAAAAAAGGGGAAGGAACATTCTGCATATAAATAGAAAGATACAAGTAGCAATAATAAAGGTAGAAAAATGGGCATATTAATGGGGATTTAAAATCTCTGTAGATTTCACAAGGAAAATAATTCTTCCAGAAATGAACCTGAAAATGTATGAGAGAACATTGGACATGGTGAAAGATTTTAGATTCTTAGGAACCTTGTTGGACAGAAAATGAACATGGGAAGATCATATAAATAAAATAGTTGGAAAGTGTCAGGAAGTATTAAACATCATGAGGAGTTTAAGTGGAGTGTAATGGGGGGCAAACTTCTCATTAAAAACTGTATATGTGACAATGATTAGGTCTGTGATTGATTATGGGAGTGTAATATATGGGTCAGCATTAAAACATTTATGGAAAAAATAAATAAGATGCAAGCTCAAGCTTAAGGAGGAAACAGCTAATAATTAATTACTGAGTCAATCTTAAAGGGCATAAAGAGGAACATCCTACAAAAAAGGTGATACAAGATAGCTGGGAACAAGATAAATGAAATAGTTTTGGATGGTTAGTAAAATATATGCAAAAGAAATGGGGATTAATCGAGTCAAGATGAGCCCAGCAGTTGTAATCCCAGAAACAGAACCGTAGGTACATAAGACACCACAAATAGACATGCATATGTTGGAAATAAAGAAAGCAGGAAGAGGGATTTTCAGATCCATATCAGTGTTAATTACCCCCAATATATACAAATATTTACAGATGGGACAAAAGATCCAGAGCATCAGACAACTGGAGCAGTATTTATAGTACCAAAATGGAAAGAAAGAGGAATAAAACAAAGTTAAAATTATTTGGGAGTATGTATTGTATACTCCCATACGTAATGAGAGGAGCAGATCATGTCAGGATGAAAAAAAGCGAGAGCATGTGCCGCATATATATGTTACTTAGAAAGTTACCGGGAGGTGTGTGTGTGTGTGTGTGTGTGTGTGTGTGTGTGTGTGCCTTGCAGTTAAAATAAACATGACATCAGATGAGCAGGACACTGACAGGGAGAGAGAGAGATAGAGAGCAACACAATGCACATATCTGAGTTCTTCAGGTACTGACAGCTGCTCTGTACTATTTTTGGGAGTAGCATACACGCCCTAAAAGTGCAGATACTCTAGAAGTGGTGATTATTGCTTTTGGAAAAGGTCATGAGGAATCAGTGTATTACTCCCTGCTAACTCAGAGTCTGGGGGACAGAGCTTCAAGTTCTCTCAAGAGATTAATTGGAGGAGCGCCTAATCAGGCTAATTAGCCCTAGAGAGGGAAAGGCCAACATGTGTGAGAAAGAGAGGAGAGAGAGAGAGACAAATCGGTTCTCCGATACGTCCTCTGTCCCCCGGTGAATGGCCACGGCTGCTCCGTTGGGGTGGATGGTAGTGGCGTGGACTCATCTACGGCGCATCCCTCCTCCTTCCCGGGTTTCGGCACCAGTGTAAAGGGGTTAAGGGAAAGGAGGAGGTGAGAACCGGCTTGAGAATTAATAATATTTGAATTATAAACTTAACCAAAAAGACAAAGACAAAACACACACAGGTGTCGGACAGCTGTTTGTAAATCTCTCTCTCTGTCGCACTGCCGTCCTCAGTTGGCCTTTATCCCTCTTGAGGGCTAATTAGCCTGATTAGGGATCGGGTGTGCGGAATCATGACCCTGCCCCACCCTCTGCCCTGCCACAATATTATATGTGACATGTAATTTAAAAGTTATTCTTTGTCATTTTTATATACTCAAAGACAGGTATATTATTTGTCATTATTTGTTGTGTTTATTGATGCAAGTGGTTAAATCAATGTCTTCTGAAGCAATCCAGTTGGTTTTGGGTGAGAACAGACCAAAATATTGTCCCTTTTTTCATAGTACATCTTGCAATTGCAGTCTCAAGACACGATCAGGTTGTTGGATGTGTAATCAAGCTTAAAATCATGATCTCCAAGGACACTGCGGTCAAGATGTACAAAATGAGATTTCCTTCTAAAAACCTTCATTTGTGTTCTGCCGAAGAAAGAAAATCATACACATCTTAGATGGCATGCGGGGTGAGTAAATGATGAGAGAATGAGATTTGTTGGATGAACTAACCTGTTAAATTAATTAAAGTGTCAAATAACAGAAGGGTCACAGAGATTAAGTGAGTATTATACTGCTGGCCATGTGATTCCAACATGGGGGGACCCTCTAAATCTAGAATAAAACAGCTTTTATAAGGTTACTGATATAACTACAGTCCTCGCCTCATGCAAGTGCTCTTGGTTTTATACATATTTCTCCAAATTAATTTCATTTCTTTAGTATAAAAGTTTTTCTATGAGGAAAAAAATATTGAGTAATGAATAACTAATGGTAACTAATACAACCTTACTGTTACCACAACATAAGTGTTACTACAAAACTATGATATTGGAATTTTAGTTTGGGAGGATATGACTCACACACACTCACACACTCACACACACACACACACACACACACACACACACACACACACACACACACACACACACACACACGTAGTGTTTCCATGTTTTATGGGGACATTCCATAGACATAATGGTTTTTATACTGTACAAACTTTATATTCTATCCCCTAAACCTAACCCTACCCCTAAACCTAACCCTCACAGAAAACTTTCTGCATTTTTACATTTTCAAAAAACATAATTTAGTATGATTTATAA